>NC_054536.1:50554469-50854469 GCF_017654505.1 Polyodon spathula | reverse complement strand
GAGAGACAGAGAGACTGGGACAGATGAAAACAGATAGTTAATAAAAAGTACAGGGTTGCCCCTTGGCTCGTGGAGGTGAGACCCAACCGATCGGCCTCCAAGGCTGGCAAGCAACTGTTACATCCCCCAAGGGGAACCTAGAGTGACAGCAAACAGGAAAACAAACAAGTCTAAGGATAGATTTGGCCAGGGGTCCCCTATGATTCACGGAGAACCTTCCTGATGGAGGACGAGGCCAGTGTGGCTGGGCCTCTAAGGTGGGGAAATGAGCTTCACTTGCCCCAGAGGGAGACTATTGTAGACGTGGTGAGGCATAGTGGAGGAGGAGGGGAGGATGGTGGAAAACAAAGTATCACGACAAAGAATAAGAGTCATTCCAGGGTTTAAATTGGGTGATTAATTGATATTTTGGCAGGACACAATGGGGGAGGAGCCCTAGCTTCCGCCCCCTGAACCACACTAACTGTAAAGGTTATGATAACACTCGACTCCAGACCCTTATGTTCAAATTAAGAAAGGAGAAAATACTATGTTGCAAAGATCACAGGTATGCTTAAAGAGAACAGGAAAAAAAAACATGGTTAAAGGAGCAAGAAAAATGATAGCCTTCATTACTGTTTAAAAATCAATGCTGACAAGTACAGTATGCTTAACCTTGAACACTTGTACTACAATAACTGTAACCAAATTATAATCACATCCTTTAGCTGTGGTGCTTGTGAATAAGGTAGAGCATCAAAATCTGTTAACATAATGTCAAAAGACAACACTAGCTGTTGCAACACGCCATTACATTTTGAAAATATGGCCCTTTATGTGTACTGTGTAATTTCTAGATTGTACAATTATAGACAATCAGTAAGAGTCATTCATTTTGAAATTATATTAAAGGATAAGCCATATAAAGATGTAACAGCTAAGCAAGATACAACAAATTAAACAAAATTGTTAGCCACCATATTGTAGATGTCACAATATTTGATTCATCCAGAGCTGAATGCTCCAGGAAGCTGGTTCTACACACACACTATTCCTAACCTACATTTAAAGTTTTACCCAAACCTGTAACTTAGTACTAACCTTAAAGTTAATATATCAGATTGCAAAATGGCGACTCTTTCTCCCAGTTGGAATAAAATATTGTATTTCTCAGTTCATCTCAATGCCTACAAATATGCAACATTTCATGAAGACCCATCTTCTTTCATTGTGCTTTCATTTCCACTTTTTGACTGCTTATTTCTCATAGTCTTTTGACAGATAGTAAAAAATATGTACATGATCATAAATAGAATAACATTTAAACAATTGGCTGAGTTGAGGTTTTCCCATAATTCATTTCTGTATAGTCAAGGTAATGTCTCCTCACATTATTCTAAACTGTTTCTGAAATCTTAAATATAGAAAACATTGCAAATAGGTGCAAGACAATACCAGGTACCAAATGAAATACAGGATTACAAAAACTAAGTACTTGTACCATATTCTTTTTAATGTTAAAAGTAAATGTAATGTACAGCTATGCATGAGATATATCGTGAAGAGGCAAAAAGGGCAGGTACATTTTTAGTGAATATTTAACTTTCTTGGATTATATGTATGAGGAAATGATTTACTTTACAGAAATTGCAGGGATATTTCAGTATGGACAAGATCGATCTGTTTTCATTAGGACTAAGTACCAATTGCCTTAAACACTTTTCTTATGTGCTTAGAAATGTAATTTAATGTGGCCTTTAAAATTATGAAGACACGTTTATATACTTGTCATTACAACCTAATACAATCGCTTTATTGTACATTATTATTGTACAGTTTCATGTGGTAATATTTTGTGATAAATGGTACGCATTTACTGACTTAAACTGCAATTTGGGTAACCTGTAGCATACTAAATGACTACCCTAAATGACAGTTACTTGCAAGTTATTATTTATTGCAATGTTTTTTCATGACAAACAGTGCCTGTTAACCATCAGGAAGCTGATTCACCGGTCTGTGTATCTATCTCATAGTATTATGATAGTAGCTCTAGGAAAAAAAAAACACACACACATATATATATATATATATATATATATATATATATATATATATATATATATATATATATATATATATATATATTTGTTTATTTAAAAATGTCTTCTAGAGCCTGTGTACTATTAGCTCTGTCAGCCCACCGCCAGCTCAGAGGATGTGGTCATTTTGATGTTGATAAGACATTTTATTATCATCAAATTGGTTTCTGAATCAGTTGAATTTTATGTGAATAAGCACTGTATTACTGTCACAATGCTAAAACTAAAAGGCCTTTAAAGCCTTTTTAGGAATTAAAACATGACAGTAACAACCCTAACACCTCAGAAAACCAGATGATACATTTCATACAACCCCTGTTTGTCTTTAGTGAGTCATCTTGGATGGTGATTTCTAATGCTGGCCTTAGATGCACAATGCTCTCTCCTGTCAAGTCTATTGTTTTTTTCAGAAAATCTACCAGATGGCAAAACTAATCTTGCTCTCCTGGAGTCACATTCAAGACATAACTCTCAATGGAAATGTCAGGGTTGTTAATGGGTCTTTACATGCTTTATAATATTAAAGCTACCTTAACCATAACATACAGCTGTGGTCAAATGTTTTGCATCACCCTATAGAATTAACTAAAATAAAGTCAAATGAAACCTGTTGAATAATGTTACATTAAATTGAATTACATACCACTTTGTAGTTATACTTAATGAAAAACGGACACAAATGGAAAAATGCGACATTTCGGAATCTAACATGAAATACTGTACTAATATTATGGCTTCCAGTAGACTTTTGCAATATTATTTTGTAGTTTCTTTGATTACATGATGTTAAATAAAATATCTAAATTATGTTCATATCTTTTTAAATTATGACTCGATCCTGTAATGCAAACTTTTGGTCATAGCTGTACAATATGGCCAAACCATCAGTCTACTTATACTACCTCTGGAAAATACTTTCTTGAAGAATAACAAATATTTAATTTTAGAGGTCAAATAAATCCACCTGAGGTGCTCAAAATTGTCACAACTTCCACATGAACAATAGTTGAGACATAAGGAGTCTGTTTACAGATAGGGAGGCCTACTATTCATAATTGTTAGTCAAGCTTTGAATGACATAGCAACATCAATCACTTAAACTTAAGTTGACAACTTTTCATCTGTGAATTTCTAATTACCTCAAAAAAATTTACAAAATATACACAAAAGCAATTTATTACAATACTTTATACTTTATGTTTTCCTCAGATGAAAGATTCACAAGTATGATTTGTTGTTGCTATGATTAACTGAATACCTGAGCTTTCTGTGAAGAAAAAAAGACTGCCCATGGATTTATTTAATGATCACTTCTCACCTTCACTGGACCAGATGTCACCCATTTGATGAGTGTGAAAGGGGACGGTCACATACAGGGCTGGTTACCACCTGGAGGGAGACACGTAGGCAGGAAGCTAGAGCTTAAAGCGCTAATGTGCATGTTTATTAACAATTAAATGAAATAAACACAAAAACACAGGAAGAAAGTAATAGGGTACAAGGACCAAAATAACAGGTTAACACTGGACGTACATATACTGATGCACTGTGAAACGCAAGAGTCTAAGTTTTATATCAATAGCTCATTGGACACATACACAATGTTATGTACATTTCAAATAGTGAGCAGATAGGTTTGTTGATTGTTTGAGTAGTATTGTTCTTTGGGATAACAAAATACTGAGCTCAAGTCATGTGATTTAATAAAAACACCAGGTGCTCAGTGTTTGGTATTTGAATTAAAAGGCAAAATTAGTTGATTAAGAATCTTTATAAATCACCATTGAAAAGACATGATTTTAATTAATGCAAGAAGAGCAAAAGATACGACCATGCCCCGCTTGAGTAATGAAGGTCCCCTGATTGCTATCGGCATGATTGAAGGTGCCAGTCTGTGAGAGAAGTTGCCCGGAGAATGAGATGTTCTGATTCAACAATCAGCCGACTAGTCCAGAGAAACCAGGTAACTGGCTGTGTGAGAGACACCACACCGGCCCAGGACCGTCACATCCAACTGATCCATGTGAGTAATCGTTTTCAGACTACAGTGGCTACATCACAAGAAATTCCTGGAAGAAATAACCTGCGTGTCAGCAGAATGACAGTAGCTCGCCGCCTACATGAAAATGATTTGCATACTTGGAAGTCATTCAGGGGTAACATGATGACAGCTGAGAGAGGAAATCGCTGTCTTCTGTAGGCCATAGAACATCTGTGGTCTCGGCAGAGGCAGTGGTGGTGTGTTTTATTCATTGATGAATGCCATTTTGCCCTTGGCAGACCTGACAGAAGACAACGTGTGTGGAGACGCCATGGTGAACGTTATGCTGACTGTCTCATTGTTTGAGCCAACCAGTGGGGCGGTGGAAGTGTGATGATGTGGGGAGGAATCTCCTTTAACACAAGAACACCTTTAGTGCAGATTGAGGGCAACCTTACTGCTCAGGAATACATTTACAAAGTCCTTGAGACAACAGTTTTTTTGTTTCTGCAAGCAATCTGGAAGTGTCGATTTTCCATCAAGACAACGACCACACAGTGCTAGGATTACAATTACACGACTTCAAGAAAATAATGTTGAGGTCTTGCCACGGCCAGCTTTTTCTCCACTAGAACTTTTCTCTCCACAGCCCAACGCCAGTGCCATCCATAGAAGGCAACTGCGACCAGCCAACCTTCGCCAATTGGCTGCAGCTGCACAGGAAAGTGGCGGAACATCCCACAGGAGTCTATCCAGAGGCTGATCAGGTCAATGCTGCCAGGATTATGTTAATGCTCAGGGAGGTCCGATACAAACTTTGTAAACTTTCATTTTGACAGTGTGTCACGTTTTGTACTGAAAACTTACCATGATTCTTTTCTCTTTATTTTTGTTCACATTTTCTTTGATTTTGTTTGATATCTATGTTTAAAATATTTGATTAAATCCATTAGACGTGAGACTTGTGACTGGTGAATAAGAGACTGGATTCTTGATCCTTTGGGATATCTTTCACTTCCACCAGCCAAATACGTCTCAGAAAAAAGAACGTCACTTGTGATTCGCTATCACAAAGCAGTTTATTTTTGTTTTGTTTTGTTTTTATGTTATCAGAGTGCTATGGAGTCCTATTGTCATGGAATATTATGTTGTGTAAACAGAAAGCATAGTTTTGTCGGTTTTACTCAGACATATCAAATCTATAGCTATAGTGAGAGGAATTTGTGTGCTGGTGTCATGCGGTGACATTGGCCCCCATGTAAACGCAGAGGCACTAGAACTACCCTGGAGAAGGTCCATGGTTCACAGAGGGAAGTGGAGTTTGTAGTGTGCCCGTACAGCCATTTTATTTCCATTGGTATTCATTACTTCTGTTACGCTATTTTTAATTTTGTTTTATCCCTAGAAGTACTGAACCTGGAACCAGACTAAAGTCTATTAGGCGCAGCTTCTACACTGCCACTTTTCCTCTCTTTTATTTTGATACTTTGCACCCTAGTCCAGTGGTGGGTGTTTTTTGTGTTGACACCTTCCACCCTAGCTAACTGGTGGGTGGTGCCAAGTTTTTAATCAAGACTATGGTGTGTGAACTATACATCAGCTACAGAGTCACTTAGAACAATGTCTCACCCTTAAGACAGAGCACAAGGAGGTTAAGTGAGTCAGTGGCTGATAATGAGTCAGTGGCTGAGCTGGGATTTGAACCGGGGACCTCCTGGTTAGAAGCCTGTTTCTTTAACCACTGTATCTCAAATATAGTGTATATATTTTTAGTTACATTGCTGGTGGTGTTTGTCTATGGGCAAGTTGGTCTCTTCTTCTACCTATGTCACAAATTAAACAAAACTGCAAATCAACGTTCTTATTTTTGTAAACTGGATCCTGGTGCCCATCGCCACCAAGTGGCATAGTCTGAATATATTCATATTTTTACTTCCTTGCCAACACGAGCCACAACACAAGGTCATATTCTTACAGCAATGAAGAGAGAATTTGGAGTTTCTAAACCAATCCATTTATTACTGTTGCATTACCCACTTAGAACCATTATATTTCCCTTCAAATGGTAAAATGCCAGATGGAGATGGAGTCAAGGTGTATATATTAGCGAGGAAGACCATGTGATCAGTTATAGCTTATACAGTATCACCATATAATCACCTGTACTAGTTGCCACATGTGCTGTGTTAGTATCTAATCACTTTTGCGTGTTGAAACAGTGGCTATGCTAGTATATAATCACCTGTACATGTTGACACAGTTGCTGCTTCATCAGTATATGATCACGGGAAATTGTTGACACAGATGCTGTGTCACAATACATGCACCATACTGCTTTTAACATGATTTCAAGCTACCAAGAAAAGCTGGGGTATATGAAAACTAAAGACCCTTTTTTTGCTATGCACAGAACGAAGCCAATCCGTAATGTTGAACTGTGACTTATCGTGTCTGGTTTACCACTGTGAAAGATTGTAAACAGGTGAAGGTCTTACTAAAGGGCACTGTAATGTAGTTCACCCTGCTGCAGCATGAACAGAATGTCACATTTTAAGGATCAGCTATGGCGCTCGTAAATAGTGAAGACTGAAGTCTGTATTATAGGGCTGAAAACAAGTGGCACACTTTTACTAGAAGTCACAGTGTTAGGCCACTGACTCTTTAAGAACATAAACAAAACAAAACTTAACTTCAGTGAAGTCCTACTTTATGTACTGGGGTGTTCCCCTTTTACCAAAACTAACTAATAAGCAGCCAGAGCTAATCTTAGCTCCAGCAAAACACTATTTACAGTTCTTTTAAACAATACGTTTGTACACAAAGGGGTAGATACGCATAAAGTGATTTGCGGATGCAAAACACCCATAATGTGGCCGTAAATCGAGTTCAGCAGCCGTAAAGTGTGATTTTAGTGGTGTGTGTAAAGAATGGTGTTCATCTGCTGTTCTGCAGTCACTATTAAATTTGCACTTTGAAATGCATTCAAATGAAGAAAAAAAATGGAATTGAGTGGGATTTGGACACTAAGCGGACACAAACAATATAATGTGATGTAAGGATTTTGCCTTGCACTGAGGCAATTGCTAGCCCTCCAAAAACTTTACACCTCTTCTTACAAGGTGCAAACCATTGTAGAAGTGAGTAATTAAGAGATGTATAATGGCACAGATCTGCAGAGACCTACAGGATGGCTGCTGTGGTACACTTCCTGATGTGGCAGCATTTATCTCTTGTTGAGGAGAGGCAGGATCACATTCAGAGGAGAAGGTCAAGATGAAGAAGGCCCTGCATATTCAATCCCAGGGTCACTTTGTTTGGGATGCCGGAGGATAACGCCGCAGGTCATTCCCAGACCTAATAGCTGAATTGAGGTATGAGCTAGACCTCAGCATCAATCTAGGGACCGCTATCCCTGTACATGTGAAAGTGCTGTGTTCTTTGCACTACTTAGCCTCTGGTTCCTTTCAGACAATGGCTGGAATGTCTGGAGTGAAAGCCCAATCCACCTTTTCCAAAGTAAATTTCTGAATGTCATGCTGAAAAGGGCAGGCCAATACATATACTTTCCTAAGGATACTGGCACAACTGATGTTGGCTGAGGCTTTTCAAACAACTCCATTTCATGCTGAGTGACCTCAGTCGCAAGAACTCTCAGCTCCTTAGCAGAAAACTTTTATTTTATTTTCATGTGCCAAGAGGACTTTGCTGCCCTTTCTCTGGCATATTTTTTTTTTTGGTTTGTATTTTCGTGCTCCATAACTGTCATGCATTGTCTACTACTGTCTGTACTCCTAACTCTGTCATCTCTTCATTGAGACACCATGAGCCAAATTGCAGCAGGGATGAAGAAGTATTTGCTCTAATCAATGTTTTGGCCAAAGAGTAATCTTGAAAGCCTGATCAGATGAAAGGCTGGTCATGTGAACGTTGCTGCCTCCAGGGCATTGCGTACGAGCATTGTGTACTTGCTTCTGTCACCCAGGTCGATCCTGCTTCTTCAAAAAACAATGTGAAATCCATAGCCAATCAGCATGACACCGGGTTGCGACCTGAGTAGGACCCAACCCGCGTAGAGCATGCCAGTGTGCAAAGGGCTTATGACTGATTTGGCTAAAGTAAAACTTAGAGCAGAAGTGACACCTAGCTACGTTTTTTTTTAAATGAATAACCACATTCTTGTCTTAGAGACTTTGTCTCGCCTGTTAGGACAACTGTGAAATTGAGGAACCCCATTTTGAAGTGACCAGTCTGTGTGCCAGATGACTGGCAACACAATACTGTAGACTGCTGCAAAAGCTAATGATATAAGAGAAGGCATGATTCTTTAAACACCGTGAAGGGTTACTTTTATATGACAGGGCTAAGAACTGTAACTTGAAATACTCCAGAACACACAGAGACACGGGGCACCCAATCCTGATTAAGTTTGTATTTATTCGGTTGCTGGCCATACACGGGAGCTCCCAGGGAGTGGCGCACAATTGGCCAAGCGCTGCTGGGGGGAGGGCTTCGGTCGGCCAGGGTGACCTCGGCTCACCGTGCACCAGCCACCCCTATAGTCTGGCTGGGCATCTGCGGGCTTGCCCAGAGCTACGTTGTCCTCCAACGCTGTCGCTCTGAGGTGGCTGCATGGTGAGTCTGCAGTGTGAAAAAAAGCGATCGGCTGGTAGCACAGGCTTCGGAGGACAGCGTGTGTTCATCTTCGTTGCTCCTGAGTCAGCGAGGGGGTGGTAGTGGTGAGCTGAGCCTAAAAATAATTGGATATGCCAAATTGGGACAAAATAATAAAATAATTGTCAATTACTAAATTAAATAAATAAATAAATAAGAAGTTTGTATTTAACATTTAATGCTGTACTTCGTTCATAGTCAAGGGTACATATTCATTGATGTTCTGGTGATGCAAAGGCATCAGCAATTCTTATCCCTCCAGGCAGTTATGGAGGAGGTAGTATCATTTTTCTGGTGCTGATGATGTTACAAGGGCCAAAGATTATTATCACATTATTCTGCCAAGACAAGTCTTGTCATCTTGCCAGTTCTCAACTGGACTTGTATTGATCACGTAGCAAGAAAGTGACTCAAAGCTTTTTTTCAGGCAAAGTGTTTTTTAAAAGTAAAGAACTACAGAATATGATCCTAAAGCCAGCATACACTGGAAACATTTCATTGCTCACTGAAAGTTGCAACTTGTCAGACTTGTTAACTCATTGTAGCAAAGTGGTTTGTAGTGCGCAGGTGCAGATGTGACGCAGTGCACAACAGAAACAGTCCAAACAACGTTCACGGTAAAAGAGTGCTTTATTTGGCTCTTTTCACCATTAAATAATGGTGCTGCTGGAAAATACACAGCAACGTGTATTTGCACAGTTAAACAATATAGGGTTTCAGTCCCAAAATAATAAGTAGTACCAATGGTGAATATACAATAACAAGTGCAGTATTGTAATCCGGGTTGAATGCTGTCTTAACAGCGACAGCTCCCGGGTGTTTAGCTGTCTAATAAATAGAACTTAAACACTGTGAATAACACAAAACAAATACAAACACTCATAGTCGGTTTATGGCTTCTCAGTACTCTGTTCACAGCCATAAGAAAAGAACAGATTGCTTGGCCAGATCCCCTGAAATACCCTGTCACACCCCCTTCGGTGGCAAGTCCAATGCATCCTCCGCCCCCTTTCTGGATGACTGTGGCAAAGTGGTTTGCAGTGCGTAGGTGTAGAGGTGATGCAGTGCTCAAGAGAATGACAACAGCAATGATACAGGTGAAATGATGGTTTATTTTTGTAATCCACAGTCACTTGACAACAGTAATTAATAATGTTAACTGGCAATACACAATGACGTGTATTGACCAGTAAAACCCACAGGGTTCAGTCCCGAAACAATAAACACAGTCTTTAATACACACACAATATACAATCACAAGCCCAGTGCTGTAGTGCTCGTGGTGCAAATTGACAGGAACGGTAGTTCCTCGTACAAGTTAGAAAAACGTGTTTGAAACTACCGTGAGACTCTATACAGCTCCAAGAGTTTAGCTGTTTTCTAAATCTAAATCACTTAGAATTACCATCTGCACCAGTACCAAAAGTCTGAAACTTTCTTACATCAAATATGAAAAAAAATGTAAATACCTCTTACATATAATGAGATGTAAGTCGTCAAACTAAGGTGAAATTGTTATTCTCCTTCTTCCTCTTCCGTTTCTTAAATATATTTAGAAATAAATATTTTTAAATAAATAAATATTATAAATGTATAAATAAATTAATAAATAGCAAGCCAGAAAAAAGTCATAGAAATTGATGCAGATGCTTTTATCCAGAGCAATTGACATTTGTATACCTATACAAAAAGTATGTTTCATGTTTAAAAAAAATAAATAAAAAAAGAGACATTAGTGCTTCTTCACTTGTGACATATGTGGAGTAGCAATTAGACTGCTGTGCTTTTGAATGGAAGGTCACGAGTTCCATTCAAGGTGGGAGACACACTGCTGCTTTACCTAGATTGGTCCAGTAAAAAAAAAAAAAAACACTGTATAAATGGGTAATTGTGTGTAAGCAAAATAACGTCACAATGGTAAGTTGGCCTGGACATTAAAAAATATATATAATAATAAGTAAATAAACTAGCTGTTGCCGATTGCAGATGAAAAGATGTAATGTACATTCAGAAAGGAATACCATTTAATTGTCCTTAAAAAAACTTGACCAAAGTAAAAACAAAAAAAAAAAAATTCTCAGCTATGCCAAAAAGCCCAGATAAAGTGCTCAGAGAAGTTATTTAATTGAATTCAAAGACACTTTCTCATTATCATTGTTTGGTACTGAAAACATGCATACATTTCAAACTTTGCATATGATTCGTATCAAATTAGCTTTATAAGGCTTATTTGTATCCGAATAACTTATAGGGAGCTAAAAGCAAGCCACAAACACATATGAGTGAGTCAACGGGGCTGACGGACCACCCAGGCTGTACTAGTGTATGAACTATCCTTAATTTAAGAGTGCAGAAAATAGCAGAACTAAGTGTAAAGCCATTTTACAAAAATATGGAAATTTATACTTGGTTACCATCCTGACTGAAGATGTCATTAGCAAAGGGGTCTGGTTGACCTAACAAGGTCAAACAATAGGTCATGTTTTACTAAACATTTTAAAACTAATAAACAAACAATTACCATAATGAAGACTATCATAGTATGTTGCTTAAAACATAATTACATAATATTCATGATAAAGTTGAGTTCTTATTTATAAACGGTAACACATTTAAAGCTTGGGACTCCCTGTCTATAGTTTGGTGTTGTTCACATTATTGTAAGCATATTTTAAGTGATTGAAAGCTGAAATTACTTTTTTTAAAAACACTTTTCTCGTGCCAATATAGTATTGGTGACCGATAATCAGTTTGTTTGAAAACTAGGCTCGATTCTGTGCGTGCTGCAGGGGTCAAGCACCAATGGGGGAAAATAAGGACCTCCACAATGCTAAGAAATCACCTGTTCTGTCAAATTATAGTGTAGATGCTTCACAAGCAGAATGGTTATTGCAGCATTTAAAAATATAAAATCCATTTATACAAAGTCTCCCAGCTTTCTTGCATTTCTCTTGTTTTTCCATTGTATTTGTTTTGCTCTCATTAGTATCTATAGTAGATACAGCCTCCGTCAGTTCTGGCAGATTCTACTGTACTTGCTGAAGTGGTTTTCTTCCAGTGTTTCTTCCAAAATGCCATGTTTGATCATATGCCTGGAAAGGACATTCATCTTATGGACTGTGGACTGCCCTTGTAAGTTCCAGAGAAATGTACTGAAAAAAATGAACACCTACAAGGCTGACTGCAGTTGTACAGCTGGACTGGAAACTACCATAAGGGTCAAAATAGGCTGGAAACTGGTGCTTCGCAAGAACATTGACATTGCCACTGGTGCCATCAATGGGGCAATAGGGAAGCTTCAAGCTGTTTCCTACTATATGGAAAACACAAGTATGATCAAAACCATAACCATCTAATTTAACAATGGAGTTACCCATATCTTTGAACGTTTACGCTCAAAGTTTAAAATCATGGACAGAATCTATATTGTTCGAGAGCATTTCCCAGCTTTTGGTGCTCATGCAATCATCATTCACAAATGCCAGGGTATGACTCTAAAAACAGTTATGATGGATCTTGGTAACTCCATTTCCTCCTACGGACAAAGTTTTGTTGCACTTTCCAGAGTTACATCCTTAAGCGATGTCCACCTTATCAATTTTTGACCCCACTTGTACAGGGGATACAAGGTAAAAGATTGAGTGCATTTCAGGAACAGCAAAAGCCTCAATCTTCTAAGAGAACACTTACAGTTACACATCCATTCAGAGGCTTGAGCAACCCGAATTTCACCTCATGCTATACAAATCCAAAATTACAGTTCCTTCTTCACTTGCAGCCTCTGAATGATTCATTAAAACACAGTCAACAAGTAGCTATCAGGAGCTTTGTTCACAACTATGATCACTTGTTATCAACTGCACTTCTAACTACTGTGGACATTTGTCACTTCTTAGGAGAACCCTTCAATAGAGGTGAGCAGAAAGATGTCACCAAATTGTCTGAAATTTGTCCAAGTATCATGCATGGTTTCAGTCATAATAAGTCATGACATTCTATGTTCTAGATGTACTGCTCATCAAACCGACAGGTGTTGCATGTTTACCCTCTACATGTACCTGCTGGTACAGATTCCATGTGTTTGGAAGAATTTATAGAAATGATAAATAGGCAACAATTATTGGTAGCAAATGTAGGCAACGCAAAACTTCTCCAATCATGAAACGTGAACTTATTCAGTCAGCAAGAAAAATGAATGATTGCAGTCCAAACCAGACAGAACCATTACAAAGCGACACAATGCCAAGTTTACTGCTGTGCAAAAGAGCAAAATTACTGTGGACAACTGGAATTACCAATTAGCTTCCATTATCATACACCAAGGACAGGGTCTTACTTTAGGACACTATGTGTCTCTTCTTGCTGTGGGTGCTACTGGAAAATGGGTGCATGCAAATGAAGTCAAACCATGGCCAAAAAATGCAAAGGACATGGATCTGGCCTTTTATGAAGAGACCTAATGCTTTACAAATGCCTTACATTGGCCTAAGTTCATAATACAAAGAGAACAATATTTTTTTTAGCATTAAAATGTGTTAGTGTACTACCCTTTAGCATTGATAGGTTGTTTTGTACCTATGTAGATATCAATATATCAATACCTACTAAAATAGACATATTGTTTTCACCACTGATGGATGTAGATTTGCAAATAAAAGAATACAATGTTTACACTTTCAATACTGTCCAAAAGACCCTTCTACCATTATTTTACTTTCAAATCTTTTCTCATTTCTCTTATATTACTATACTTATTACTCTCCTCTTGTCTGACTATTTACCATACACATTCTCAATATATTTCCCTCGCTATATTCATTATTTGTTGAAGTAAAAAGTGATATCTATATCAAAAATGTAAAAAAACAAGTTAGAAAAATGCAACAGCCATTAAAGTAGTGATATCAAACACAGATGCCCAAGTTAAAAGCACTTGGGGCAACCTTGTCAAGCATCAAGCAAATATTCACAATTGGAAAGGTGCTGGGGCCCAACATTCACACAACTGTTGCTTCTAACTTGGCTTCTTTTTTTAATCACTCCACTTTACACTGAAATGCTCTTTGTACAACTTCAAGGGGATTGTGGACATTCCCTTATCAGCTCAAAAGTCACATCTGCAACAAAAAACACTGACAATGCACAACCAAAAAAAAGGCTCCAACACCCCAGCAATGCCTTCCCCATCAATTGTCACTTCCCATACACTTACAGTGCCGTGAAAAAGTATTTGCCTCCTGTCTGATTTTTTTGCGTTTTTGCACATTTTTCACATTGAATTTGGTCAGATCTTTTTGTGTGTTGTAGTAGTATATAGAGGGAGTCTGAGAGAAAAAAAATGACACCAAAGTTCGGTGCTTCTTTCATTTGTTTGGTGTGCAAGGTAATCAAACATGTAATCTTCAGCTGTGAAAAAGTTATTGCCCCCCTAGTTAACTCAACACAATTAGATGGATAGTTTGGGTCAGCTGTTTCAGTACTTTGGTTAACAATCAGGTCTGATTTGGGCCAGTCCTACCCAATATAAATCTGACTAAATTTGGCCCTTACCAGCAGAGTGAAGTTGTCAGCACACAGGTTCTAGAGGCACATCATGCCAGGCTCAAAAGAAATTCCTGAAGACATCCGGAAAAAAGTTGTTAATGCCTATCAGTTTGGAAAGGGTTACAAAGCCATTTCTAAGGCTCTGGGGCTCCACCAAACCACAGTCAGAGCCATGGGCCCTGTTATGTCTGGCAAAAACCAAACACTCCATTCCACATACCAACTGTCAAGCATGGTGATGGTAGTGTCATGATTTGGGGATGCTTTGCTGCATCAGGACCTGGACCACTTGCCATCATTAAAGGAACCACGAATTCTGCTCTGTATCAAAGAATTCTACAGGAGAATGTCAGGCCATTCGTCCTTGAGCTGAACTGAAGTGCAGCTGGGTCATGCAGCAAGACAATTATATGAAACACAAAACAAAGTCAAACAAGTCTACATCAGAATGGTATTTAACAAGAAATTTAAAGTTTTGGAATGGCATAGTCAAAGTCCAGACCTAAACCCCATTGAGATTTTGTGGCAGGACCTGATATGAGCAGTTTATGCTCGAAAACCCACAAATGTTGAAGCAGTTCTGCATGAAGGACTGGGCCATAATTCCTCCATAGCGCTCTGAGAGACTGATCAATAACTACAGGAAGCATTTGGTTACAGTTATTGCTGCTAAAGGTGGCGTAACCAGTTATCGAGTCTAAGGGAGCGATTACTTTTTCACACAGGGGCATTGGGTGTTGCATAACTATCTTTAATAAATAAATGAAATAAGTATCAAAATTTTGTGTTATTTTCACTCAGGGTCCCTTTTATGTAATATTAGATTTTGGTTGAAGATCTGATAACACTGTGTCAAAAATATGCAAAAAAACAGAAAATCAGACAGGGGGCATTGAAAAAGTAATTGGAAATATATTGCTTCATGCTCTTTCATGTATTCTTGTATGTATGGGCTAAATGTCTGTCCATGTGAGCCCTGATCTATGTGTGTCTACATGCATGTTGTCCATATGTCTTCCCAAAGCATACTTGTCTACCCCTGTGATGATGCCTCTCCCATTCCCTGTCTGTCTTTCTCTCTAGTGCTTGTAAGGATAACCAAGAAAACTTCCATCTGTGCTGAGCACTTTCCTTGTCATATATATGTCTCAACATCTTTATTCTGGTTACAACCCAGCTGATAAGGGAAAGAGCATTTCAATGGAGTGGAGCGATAAAGTGTAGAGATCAAAAAAAGAAGCCAAGTTAGAAGCAACAATTGTGTGAATGTTGGGCATCAGCACCTTTTCAATTGTGACTATTTGCGTGATGCTTGATAAGGTTGCCCCAATTGCTTCTCCTAACTTGGGCTTTTATGTTTGATATCACCATTTTAAATGGCTGTTGCATTTTTCAAACTTGTTTTTTTTACATTGACATTTACATTTTTGTTATAGATACAATTAATCGTGATATGAGTGTAGTAATGTCTGTGTTTTGTGCTGGCCACTAGCAACAGCTCTGGATTGTGTTAGCTATCTAATAACAACAGACAAGTATAATTAGACACGACAAAACACTCACAATTCACAATACGGTTCTCCTTCTGGGTTAGCATTAACTATAACAAATGAACAAATCACCTCGCTACATCCCCTTTTGTACTATCAATCACGTCCCCTTCGTTAAATATTGCAACTGATCCTCCAATCCGTGGCTGCCACATTGTTTCCCTTCTGGTCGATGATTTAGTGTACGGTAGCTCCACCTCCTTTCTAGAAGGCCGACTTCCACCTAAATCTGGTAATGAATTGTCTGGCCATCCGATCCAGGGCACACTGTTCCCTTTACACAGCACCCTCACAGGTCGGAAGGGAAATTTATAACCAAGATTCATTCTTTTTCTTTCACACTCATCCATTCTTTACATCATATCTGTTTAGCTTGTTTTCTTCTAAGGTTTTTTTTTTTTTTTTTACCTTTACATGGCAAGGGAAGTCAACTTTTCAGTAATTTAATATAAGGATTACAAAGCTTGAAAACTGTGATGACAGTGTTACACTGAGTTGTAAATGTACAGAAAAGCTGAGTGTACTAAAGTAGAGAATACTAAGCCGTACAATAACAGCATACAGTACAATATGTTTAGTATGTTTATATTTAAGTACTGTTTGTTTAGTTTGATGTATGTATCGTATGCTATATATGGATTGTTTATTTTTAGTGAAATCCTAATAATATCAACTCTGCTTATTATCATGATTTCTGCCCTTTGAAGTGATTCGAAGCATGTTTGATTATTATTTATTTATTTATGTATTTATTTATTTCATATAAAAGTTTTGTTTCTGATTAATTTAACTTTGGTTCAACAAAAACACCATTGTTTTTATCCACAGAATTTTATTTTTTCATCTTAATGGCATTATCTTATCTAAATTTCACAATAGACTGGAGTTTCTAATAGCAACAAGACAGGAAGAAAGTACTTTAGGTGTCATTGAGATTGACACTGATTCACTTGGGAGTGATCATTTGCTTTCTTGGCAGGATAACAAGTATATTCACTCCAAAAATCCATTACTCACACATATTGGGCTCTGGGTACTAATATTATTGATGTGTTCGTAAATACTGTTTTGCATTTACATTTTGCGTGTGATGTACTAAACAGCACTTTTTTGTGAACAACTACCGTAATATCACTGCAAGTTCACGAGCAGCATAAATTACTGTTCATTATACAGGAGATATCTGAATTTGCATCTCACTATAAATAGATTTGAAACACCGAAAGTCAAGATTTAGAACTTCCTTGTGACAAAGGTAAATGAGTGGTACAGTGAACAGAAAGTAGTAGTAGGTAAATAAACTGAGTGTACAAAACATTAGGAACACCTTCCTAATATTGAGTTGCACCCCCTTTTGCCCTCAGAACAGCTTCAATTCGTTGGAGCACAGACTCTACAAGATGTCAAAAGCATTCCATAGGGATGCTGGCCCATGTTGGCACCAATGCTTCCCACAGTTCTCAAATTTGGCTGGTAGTGGATCTCTACTCCAAATAGCTTGTTCCATCTCATCCTACAGATGGTCAATTGGACTGAGATCTGGTGACTGGGCAGGTCACTGCAGTAAGCTGAATTCACTGTCATGTTCATGGAACCATTCCTGGACAATCCTAGCCTTGTGGCATGGGGCATTATCCTCCTGAAAAAAAAATCCATTAGCAAATGTATACACTGCTGCCTTGAAGGGATGCACCTGATTGGCAAGGATGTTCAGATATCCTGTGGCATTCAAACGTTGCTCCACTTTTATCAAAGGGCCCAATGTGTGCCATGAAAACACATCCTACACCATCACACCACCACCAGCAGCCTGCAATGCTGACACACAGCATGATGGATGCATGTACTCATGTGATTTTCTCTATACCGTAGTCCTCCCATCAGCGTGAAACAGCAGGAACCGGGATTCATCAGACCAGGCAAAGTTTTTCCAATCCTCCAGTGTCCAGTGTTTTCTTTCCTTAGCCCATGCCCTATTCGTGTCAAGGTACGATGAGTTGTGCATTCTTTCACGGGTCTTTCGGCACCAATGTTGTACTGGACTGTTAGTTGACTAACCGTAGCTTGTCTGTTGCTCTGCACAATTCTCGTCAGCCTCCTTTGGCCTCTTTCATCAATGAGCCATTTTTGACCACTGGCAGGCCATTAGCTGGATGTCCTTTGGGTGGTGTACCATCCTTGATACACACGGGAAACTGTTGACCGTGAAAAACCCAGCAGCGTTGCAGTTCTTGACACACTTAAACCGGTACGCCTGGCACCTACTACCATACCCCATTCAAAGGCACTTAAATCTTTTGTCTTGCCCATTTACCCTCTGAATGGCACACATACATAATACATGTCTCAATTGTGTCAAGGCTTAAAAATCCTTCTTTAACCTGTCTCCCCTTCATCTACACTGAATGAAGTGGATTTAACAGGTTACATCAATAAGGGATCATAGCTTTCACCTGGATTCCCCTCTTCAGTCTATTTCGTGGAAAGAGCAGGTGTTCCTAATGTTTTGTACACTCAGTGTATAATAGGATCGAGCTGTGGCTTCTGCAGACTCTGACCTTGATAAAACTATGGCACTGGCCAAAAAGAAAATGAAAACAAATTTCCACAATGAAGAAATTGACTTGTTTGTTAGTGAAATGTAAAAAAAATCTGGAAATATTATTTAGCACTTTGCAGGACCAAAAAAACATTAGGAAATGAAACACGAGAAGAATTAACTAACAAAATAAATTAACCTGGACACTGTAAGTGACAGACACCTGGCATTTAAAAAAATGGTATGAAAGAAAGCAGTAGAAAAAAAAAAAAACAAGCAGGACAAATTTAATGTGATGTGTTAAACATAGGTTAAACAAGAGCAAAAACAAACCAAAATGTAAAAGAGGCTCCCTGTGGCAGAGTGTCCCGTCCCTTTGTTTATTATTATTTTATGTATTATTTGGCCAGACGAGCAACACGGCGCCCACCATGGTATTGTTTTGTTTTGTAGTTATTATTATTTTAAATACCTTGTGAGAATGCGTGACTGTCAGCTACTGATTGTTTAACTAGATGACAATCACGCAGACTTGGTAAACCCATGCAGATTTGACCAATAATATTATAATTGATGTGACCAATAATATAATAATTGATAGTTAGTTAGTCCCTCAGTCACAAATTATAAAAGATCAGCCATTTGGCTGCACTTGGTGAAGGGGGTTCAGAGTGGAGAACGAGTATGGAGAGGAGGTAATATTAGTAAGAACAGAGAAATAACAATTGCTAAAAGTACTGATTTATTAACCAGCATGATACTTGTTATTGCTTATTTTTTATTTGTTTGGCCAACGTGCCCTTTTGTTTTGTGTCAGTGTAAAATCTTTGCTTTGCTATTTAATAAAGATACTGCTATGGCCATTTCAGCCACACCATTTTTGGTTTGTGTCGCTTCTTCTTGGTCTGTGATGTCACCACATCTGCACACTGCAGCCACTCTGCCAGATATAGTGTCCTTCGTGGGCTAAACAATGCCTCCAGGAGCCGGACCAGGAAGGAGTGAAGTGCGTTTTTTTATTATTATTTTTGAAAAGTGATTTAAAATTTAAAAAATTCAAATAAATAAAAAAAAAGATGGAAGGCTGGATCTCCTCGGTGGTCTGGAGGACCAAGACTGGTGCCTTGCTTGTGGGGTATACGGGCACATGGTGGTTGTCTGCCCATTCCAAGAGCACAGGAGAGGAAGGTGGGGAGAAGGAGCAGGAAGAGAATGAGGACAGAATAGCTGCAGCAGCCACAACTGCAGCAACAGCAGGAGGAGGTCGAGGACGACGGCTTCGAGGCCTTGTTAAAGTACCTCAAGGTGGAGTTGTGCCCCGGCTGTGGGGCATATGTCTCATGCAATACAAAGAGGGGGAACTAATGCCCAGAAGGGGGGAGTCTGTGTGTCCAGCACCCAGAAGGGGGGAGCCCATGTGTCCAGCACCCAGAAGGGGGGAGCCCGTGTGTCCAGCACCCAGAAGGGGGGAGCCGGTGCGTCCAGCCCCAGAAGCGGGAAGCCAGTGCGTCCACAGCCCAGGAAGGGGAGGTCCACATGTCCAGAACCCAGAGGAAGGGTGCCTGCTGTTCTCACCTCAGCCAGTAGAGGGAGAATGTCTGCTGGTTTAGCCTCCACCGCTAGAGGGAGAGGAGCAACATCTGCCGCTCCCGCCTCCACCACCAGAGGAGCTGGAGTTACCTCCACCACTATGAGAGGACTACCTGCAGCTCCCACCTCCACCAACCAGAGGAGCTGGGCCTACCTCCACCACCAGAGGGAGAGGAGCTGCAGCTGAGTTGCCCATTGTTCTGTGAAGTCTGCTTGTCGCCCCCCGGGGACACCTGCCGGTCGCAGCCCAGGGATGCTTTTGCGTCACCGCCAGGGGATGCCTGCCTTGCACCACCCAAGGATGCCTGCTCTGCATCGCCTGGGGAGTCACCACTTACAGAGCACAAAGGGTAGTGGAGCTCCCGCAGCCTCCCCTAGATTAGAGAACAGGATGTGATGTTGGCATTCCTCTGCTGAGAGGAGCATGGCAGAAACGAGTCCGGCCACAGCCAAAGTGGCCACCTCCAACTCCAGTACAACACCTGTTCCTGATTCCTTCACCAGGAGGCGAAGTGGAGCTCCCGCTGGCACTTTCATGACCAGGAGCTTCCCTCCCACCATCACCTCCCGAGGGTCTGCTGTTGCTATCTCCTCCTGAGGGTTCGCTGCTCTGCTTTGCCTGGGATCACTGGTTATGCTTTGCCTTGGGTCACCAGCTGCTTCACTTGGGGTCGTTGGAACTGCTTCGCCTCAGGGTCACTGTTTCTGTTTCGCTTGTGGTCTCCTGCTCTGCTTCATCTGGGTTCGCAAGCCACCTTCTCCAGCAGCACTTTCGCTGCCAGAGATACTGTGGCCAGATCCCCAGAAGAGGGAGCTGCCAGCTACGAAGAAAGGGGGGGGGGGGGGGGGGTCTCAAGCAGTCGTTCGGCTGCCGGGATTGCTTTGGCCAGAGGAGCCGACGTGTGGGGTCAGCTTGGCCGTTACAGCTGTTGCAGTGGGAGGAGGACCTCCCACCGTGGCTGCCAATACTTTGTGAGAATGCGTGACTTTCAGCTACCGATTGTTTAATTAGCTGATAGTCACGCAGACTTGGTAGACCCATGCAGAATGTGATAAAAGATCTGCCATTTGGCTACACTCTGTGAAGGGGCTTCAGAGTGGAGAAGAGGTAATATTAGTAAGAACAGAGAAATAACAATTGTTAAACATGCTGGTTTATTAACCAGCATGATACTTTTTATTGTTTGTTTGTTTGGCCAGCATGCCCTTTTGTTTTGTGTTTATTTCACAGGGCATGAGCTGGGGGTTAGGGATAGGGCAGAAGAAGCAGAAGGGAGCGGTAAGTAGGACAGAGTGCCGGATAGAAAGGACCGGACCTAGGATAGAAGAGCAGGCGAGGCCCACTCTAGTAGCAGACCAGCGAAGCTGGACATGGAAGCTAGAATAGAAGGTGATCACTGACTGAGGGCGGCGATGCCGACACGAGCCCAGGGGCGAAGGACCCAGCAACCGAAGACAGGATACAGAAAGTGGTCACTGACTGAGGGCGGCGATGCCGACATAAGCCCAGGGCCGAAGGACCTAGCAACCGAAAACACATACGAGGGTTATGACTCGGGGAGCTGCCCCTCAGAGGCAGACGGTCCCGGAAGACCGGGACACGAAAGGAGATAGAGAGGGAGAGGTACCCAGCGTCTGAGACTTCTGTAAAGGGGTGCTCGTTAGAACCCCAATTGTCCAAGACATCACGCTGCCTGGGACCTGAGATAAGAACAAGGCATAGAGGTTAGTATGGGACTCGAGCATGAGTAGCCACATCCCAAATTGAGACAGAGTATAGAACAGAGCCTTCAGTGAGGCAAGATAAGTGCAGGAGCTGCAAAAGAACAGAGTGTGGCCGGGGGTCCGCTCTGACTCATATGGTGAGAACCCCTCTGAAGGTCAAGGGAGGCTGAAGCCTGCCCTGAGGTCAGGGAAGTGAGATCACTTGCCCCCCAGAAACGACCGATGCGAAGGCATGTATGAGAAGGTGGAGGAGGGGAGGAGGAGGAAAACAAAACACTTGACAGCGAAGGTGCAAGTGATCATGGCTTAAATAGTAAATAGGTACTAATTGACAGGAAATTGGAAGCCCCCTGCTGCACACCCCCTGAACTACACAAGCTAACATTTAAAATCTTTGCTTTATTATTTAATAAAGATAGGGCTACAGCCAATTCAGCAATACCATCTTTGGTTTGTGTCACTTCTTCCTGGTCTATGACGTCATCACAGCAGGGCACTGCAACCTGTCTGCCACAGTCGCTAAAAACGTAAAGCATAAATAAAACTAAGCTTGTTTCTATACATGGACGTTTAGCATCATACAATTGTATGATAATTCTCCAGTTTATCATGTTTGTACTTGTCTGTACCCTAACGGTGCTTCCCTATAGTTCTTTAAGAATATTGCGGAAAATGTTTGTTTCAGTCTATGTATGTTTTAGTTGTGTAAAGGAAAAAAATATAGTACATACA
Organism: Polyodon spathula; assembly: GCF_017654505.1. Lineage (NCBI taxonomy): Eukaryota > Metazoa > Chordata > Actinopteri > Acipenseriformes > Polyodontidae > Polyodon > Polyodon spathula. Next base: position 50,832,056 of record NC_054536.1, on the reverse strand, counting down.
GTAGGCTACACAAGTAAATACTGTTCATCTTATTTCAGTTGTCTGTGCACTACATAATTCACTACATAGGATGTCAGTTTGTGTTTAATTAAAGAACAAATCAATGATTTGTTTCCCTTCCATTATTAATGTAAAGTTTAAAATAAAGCACCTTAAAATATAAAAGAAACCAAACAAATGCATTTATTGCCATTGTCATTGAATATAGACTATTAATAATTATATATTTTTTTGGATTATTTGATATTTTAAGGTGCTTTATTTTAAAGTAACTAAAAGCCTATAAACGTTTAAGCAGGAAGATTCACATACGAACAGCTTGTTGAATCTACGCCAATGAGAGAGGTATGAGTAAAATAACAGGCACAAACCGAAGTCATAAATCAGATATCAGGGCTGGCTGTATTATGAACAATTTGTTTTTCACTAAAATTGATCACTATAAACTACCTTCCTGCAAAGGGACACAATAATTTGCAAACTAATAACAAACTTTGAACATTGTTTTTGAAAGGTTTGAATAATGAAGTGAGCCTGGGAAGTTCCAACAACGCATTGATATCCTGGAGCAAAAAGGGATTTTATTTAGGGAAAGCCCTTTCAGATCTGGGATGGCAGCCAAAAGGACTGTGCTCACTCTAGGAGTCTATTATAATTAGGGCTTCTGATTTTTGGTTTTAATCGATAAAAACAGGTCAAACACCCAATACAAAACAAAAAAATTGGTGTATACCCAATAAATACTGGAAAAACACTGGAAATGGATACTCAATTCATGTTGATTTCACCCCTTTCCCATTAAAATATATATATATATATATATATATATATATATATATATATATATATATATATATATATATATATATATACAATAAATATATTGGTAATGAAGATGAACATCTGCATTTGTATTTTAGATTCGATCCACACTAAATTCTTCAAAGGCATTTTTAGTGATCTGTGTCCCTTTGTTTTGTAAATTATAAATAAATCCTTGTCAACTAGAATAGTTCCTGTTGCTTTCAAAATTGCCCTGGTTAAGCCCATACTCTTAAAAACCTAATTTAGATCCTAAAATTTTAAGCATTTTTAGACCTATATCACATTTATCTTTTACCACTAAGGTTTTAGAGAAGGTGGCAGCTGAACAACTCAATACATTTCTTGCTGATAACCAAATAGTTGAAAAGTTTCAATCAGGCTTTAGATCTGGTCACAGTACAAAGACTGCCCTAGTCGAAGTGCTGAATGACTTACTAATGAGGGAAGACTCTGGTTCCATATCCATTCTGGTTCCGTTAGATCTAAGTGCAGCATTTGACACCGTTGCTCATGCTATTTTAATTGATTGCCTTGAAAGCTGGGTAGGGCTGTGAGGAACTGTTTTAGACTGGCTTAGGTCATATCTTACTAATAGGTAGAATTTTCTTTGAATAGCAGACTCTGTATGACAATTATTTACTACCTCCTGTGGTGTCCCCCATGACTCTATTCTTGTCCACTTACCTTTCTCTTTATGCATGCTACCATTAGGGGTGATTGTCTGTAAATACCATTTACACTTTCACTGTTATGCTGTGTAATGGAGCCTCACAGCTCAGGTTGGTTTTCTCCCTTGAAATCATAGACCCAGGCACGATTTATGATTTTGCGACTGCACGCACTTTTAATAAAGCAAAATAAACAAAAAAAAAAACAAACTCCATATGGAGCTCTTACTTGTCAGGTTACTCTAACTATTATACAGGACAGCTAAGCTGTTTACCTTTTAAAATAACAAGAACCACATAGGTTTACAATTAAACAAGTTTTGTTTTTTAAAAGAACACACAGTACCTTTTCTTCATTCGACACACAGTCAGGACTCTTCACACAGCAGAGACCCTGAGCTGTCTGGTTGCTCTCCTTAAATACACTGCATCTGGCTCTAATGCACATTGCCTTCCACTCTGGCTCTAATTTACAATAATAGCCAGGGGCAGGTGATAATTAACAATTAAATAATAACCCTCTCCCTGCTGTGCTACACAGCCTTCCCCCTTAAGTGCGCAGCACTGATCAGCCATAGCAAGGTGTGACAAAGAGAGAATGAATCCGAATCAACAATATCCCTCTCAACCTGTGAGAGCACTGTACAACAGGAACTGCGTGTCTTGTACTGAATGGTTGGGCAGTTCACTTATCTGATTACAACATTTTAATTTCAATCAACAAAAGCGTCATGCTAGAAAGAAAACAATGGGTTCATTAGGGATAAGACAGGGCAGAGAAGAAAGGAAACAATATTAAGTTAACTCCGTATTTAAAAGACTAATCTGTACAAAATATACATTAAAAAAAAAAAAAAAAAAAAAAACAACAGAACAGCTCATGTCCTTGTATCGGTTCCCAATCCCGGATGTCCTATGGAGGAGTAATCATATATGTATATATATCAAAAAACACGTGCTGAATATCATTCTGCAACAAGTGAAAAACCAAAAAAAAGTCTGCGCTGTAATGTCCTTCGCGGTGATTTTGTAGCGCTGATATGGGCAGTCGCTACAACGGTCAGCAGTGTAATTTTCATCACGGTCATGTTGTAGCGCTGTTATTGGCAGTCGCTATAATGTCCTTTGCGGTGATGTTGCCACGGTTTTGGACTTCTTGTTATGTCATGTAACCTGCTAGGGTGCTAAGTAGAACAAAGAAAAGAGAGCACAGAACTATAGTATTGGATGTACTTCATTGATGTGAATTGATTTAAAAAGTTTGACTTATTAGGCGCTCCATTGTCTGGCTCATGATTATTTAAAAGAGCTCCTGTACCCATATGCACCTATCTGTGCTCTAAGGTCAGCCAGTTCTGGCCTTCTTGTTATTCCAAAGACTAAGACAAAGAGAAAGGGTGAAAGAGCTTTAGATTGTGCAATAGATTGCCATGTGACATCCGGGAAGTAGAGTCACTTAATGTTTTTAAGTCAAGGTTAAAAATTCATTTTTTTAGATTAGCTTTTGAATCCTGATTTTAAGTATCAGTCTATTAATATTATAATTTTACTCCTCTCTTTTTATTGAATGTTGTTCCTTCACTGTATTTTTGTTGTTTTTAATTATTTAATTGTTCCTTAACAACTTTTATTTTACTCTCAATCTTACATTTTTTTCTGTACTCTGTATTCTTGTTGTTGATTTTATTGTATTGTATAGCGCTTTGGGACACTGTGTGAAAGGTGCTATATAAATAAATAAACTTTAAACTTTATCAAAAAAAAAAAAAAAAACTACCCTTCCTATTGCAGTTGGGCAATATCCCTCCTTCCTGACTCATATAATTGATACTTTAAATCCACCCCAACTACTGAGTGGCAGCAAATTCCTACTTTTCTATTTGAGACTCTGCTTACAAGATTACAATTAGGAACATAAACATGATTTAAAGCTGTATTGCAGTTAGATAGGAAGGATTTAAAATAAAAATTGCAAATCGTGTCAAAAGATTAAAACAAATGCCTACACAGAAAAACCCCAGAAGAATACATCCGTGACCATAAGGATTTAGTTGTGGAAGACCGCAAAGGAAAGAAGGTACAACTTAAGTGTGAAAGTACTGTCGAGTTAATAATATGTATTGTGACAGGAAAAATCTCCCAAGCATTTTGTAAAGTTAACTGAAAACAATAACTTCATACGGTATATAAAAAGTGAAAGCCGAATAAAATGATTTTGGGGTATCTCGAAAATAGCTAAAAATAAGCACAGAAAAATGAAATTAATAATAATTAAAAAAATTAGAAGCCCTAATTATAATCCAATGCCTAACAGAAAGAGGTACTAATCTACAGTTGTACTAATCTACATACTAACTACATTCAAACTGGCCTGTAAACCCCATAGGGAAAGTTTAGAAATAGTGTTTCAGTGAGTCTGGCAGGATTTTATTCATGAATTTCTGAGTGTCTCACATATAAATATTTCTAATCTCAGGATTCTGTGAGTTCATTCATCTTCTATATATAAGTTGAATTCGGGGGACACCCAAAATATGAAGAAAACAACCTGGTTATTGACTAAATGTGTCTTACATTATTCATAACCATTTCCTACATTAAAACTATGTATTACATATATATTCATAGTAAGCTTCCATTCATTCAATTTCAGAACCTTTTATTTTCAGCTAAATGGTTATTTTTAAACCTGTGAGTTCCTACATCACTGCTCTGCCAAATGCATCACTGAACCTTCTGACAGTAGATTTAAAGGTGCTCTTAACTCAAAATCTTCTTGTGGCAGAGCAAGATCTCTGCCTGTAAATATTGTGGTGTTTTGTTTATGTTTTAGTGGTGGTTGGCAGGGATGGAGTTAATTCCTCCCTGCCAAAAAGATGTGAGAATGTGGCTACTCCTTAAAATAATTGGTTGCTAATTGGGAGAAGCCACATAACATAAAAGGATAGACCAGGGCTCCCTTTGGGGAGGAGGAAAGAGAAAAAGAGCAGAGATGGTTTGCTGGATAACATTAAAATACGGGAAACAACTGCTACATACCTGCATGGTATTTTGTTTTTGTATGATTTATTTTGGTTTTGCTTTATTTTGGCCCTCGTGTCATTTTGTTTTGTGTTTTGTTTTGTTTCATTAATAAAAACCCTGAGCACATTGGCGTCTTACCTGCAATACTGCTGTCTGCTATGTGTTACTTCCTGGTGTGGAGTCCTGTCACAAAGACGGACGAGTGGGTGACGTCAGAACCAGGAAAGAATGAACACAAAGACAGTACCAATGAAGTGAAATGATGAGGCGCTTACTTACGCTGGTTTATTGTAAATAAACAGTTTAAACAGACAAAAAGACACATTACACCAAAACAAAAAAGACAAACAAAAACAGACTAACACTTAACAAACGGTGAGTTTAAATAAACAAGTATCGTGCTGGTCCCACCAGCACATAATAGCAATTGATATATAACTCTTTGGTTTCGCCTTCTCCCTCTCCCATTCCCTATTCACCGAACACCCAACCCCGAGTGAGTAAAACGTGCATCTATATATACTGTTGTGCTGGAATTCAATTACCAATTAATTATTCACTTGAATCCCAGCACGTGAATTCATTATGTGCAACCTCGTGATGTACAATCCTGTGCCTAAATACAATTATACATTTTTAAACACACGTGAAATACAGACCCATTTATATCCTGTGTACCAATGCCTATACATCAACATTTAACACACCACACGCAACATATAACAGACAATATACACAGGCGCGGGCACTTTGTCACAAGTCCCCACTGAAGCTTTTTTTGCCACATCTCTGTATTGCATGTTATGTATTGACTGTATACCACCATGTGGTGCTCCCTTATGGGAAATCATCATTAGGTTGTTTTAACACCTTTTAAGCAGCAAGTCTCCTGGAGAGGGCAGCGATGGTGAATGAAACACCATGAAAGTTATAGAGGTTTGTATGATAACTCATGAGGGTAACAATGATGCTTCATTAAATTAACCTCATCAACCTAAACAGGGAGGCAGAGATCTCTTTAATTATGTATGATGGCCGCGAAATCATGGTGAAGCATAGGTAAAGTACATAAAGTACAGGTATATTTAAAAACATGGTAGACTAGGGTAAATATGTAGTATAACCTTGATTTTATTTTATTTTTTTACAGTGCAATTTTACTCTGGTAAACATTTACAGTATAAGAGTTTATATTGCAGGGAGGACACACTTGGATCTAACTCGTCACTATTCCTCATCACACTATAGAGAATTAGAGAGTGAGTTCTCTTAATCTCAAATTAACAACTCCTAACCTCAGAGGTTGTTTCAATACTGGATTAGTTATTTTAAGAAACATAAACAAATCCTAGAGCCGAGTGTATAGCAAGTACAGGAAGTTGAAATACCATGAAGCATGCATGTTTGTTCTTTATTCCTACATTAACATCTTCTACTGTACATGCTACCTGGTTCTGTTGTTTGTGAATTCTTTCCCAGTGCATACTACACTGTGCCTGAAAGTCATGATAATAGCAAAGATTTTTTAAGAGGGAGATGTTTTAAATGGAATTCTAAACTAGATTAAATAATTGAAAAGTGTACAAGACTTCTGCATATACTAAGTCTTATATTTTCCGTGTCAAACCTGTGGTACTTATCTCTTGGTGTCTGGTATCTCTACTCATGCGTATGTAATTAGCAGTTTTTGCTTCTAGACTTGTCCCTATTTTCCTATCTTTGTATATTAACAGGATTTCAACTTTGTGAGTAAAAGGTGCATGTAAATATAGTTTTAGATATCACTAAATATGTGCAGATATTTTTTTACATACCATTAAAAGTAGTTCCTATAAATGAATGTGCATCTTTACTCAGAGGGGTTTCTTTCTTTGCCTGCTTGTAATTTTTGCAGAACTCCCTTTATTAACAGGAAGAGATTCTATGAAATATTTTTACAGAATAAAATATGAGGTACATGGGTCCACGAAATTTAATTTGAGGTATCTCTTAATAGTGCCATTCATGACTGACAAAGAGAGAAGGAATCTGAGCTGCAAATCTCCCTCCTGACCAGAAAGGGTGGTCTGTGTAAGGTTGGTGGTATGCTTTCCCATAGAGGGGGCGAGTCGATGGTAGATAGCAACCGGAAGTCGGGCCTTTTTGGAGCGGTGCGTAGCTGCAAGTTTACTAAACAACCCCATTGTGGTCAGCTGCGGGGCATACAGCGATTGGATAGAGCATGGCGCTGGGATGATCACAGGGAGGAGTTTGGCAGTACAAAGGGGACGCAGCTACGTGAGTACAGCCCTTTACACTGAAATGTTAATAATGAGCCCTAGCTCTGTCTGTCTGTTTGTGTTTTGTCTTGTATTGTAGAGGAGGATTAGAAGACAGGAGCTGCCACCACAGAGCCAGCACAAACATCTGAGCACTACCCTCACTGCACATCACAGACACGCACCATATCTCTTATTTTTAATAAACATGGATGTTTTGGATTACAGTACTGTTTGGACCTGTTGTTATTACCTCACCACTCGCATTCGGTCACAATGACCTTGCAGTGGTCCCTGTGGGAGACATGGGGATTCATATGGAGCTCTTAATAAGCAAGTGCTCTGAAATAAAACATTTGTAGGAATCCCACAGCATATTGGCCAAGAGCTGTTTTTTTTTTTTTTTTAAAGGTTTTCATGATTTTTAAAACTATAATACCCTCATGAATTTTTCCAAGCAAGGTATCTGAAGAATTTTGAACAGAGTAGAAAAATGAATGGAGCTTTTCAAGTTAAGTGTACCCAATTATTTTACCCCATTTTTTCTGGCAAATAAATAAATAAATAATAAGAATAATAATAAGAAGAATAATAATTATTATTATTTCTTTAATAATAATAATTATTATTATTATTACCCCCCCCAATTTAGAACGTCCTATTTGCAGTCTCCACAATGGGTGAGGTGAAATTAATGTAAGTGGATGTCCTCAGACCCCACGTGTAAACCAGTTGTCTCTTTACACCCAGGAGCACTACAGCAAAGCTAGCTGAGGACAAAGGCAGGTGTCTGCTTTAGCTCACTGGATGCCTGGCCAGTAGGGTCTGCTGTAATGCAATAGGGAGAAACAGTTTAGAGTAATTTTGCCAATAAACCCACAGGAGTGTCAGAGACAACGTAAAGCTGTCTGCGGAATCGTCAGTGTAGATCAGCAATTTTGTACAACCAGAACATAACCCTCGATTCCCTCACCCTGCACATCACATGATCATGCCTTTACCAGGTGAGCCTGTACCATGTGAAATGTACAGTACGTACTGGAAACTAACATACCGTAACACACCATTTCTTTTACCATTCATACTGCTCATGCAAACAAAACTAAGTTTTTATTTTCATTTATACAGATCTAATTTAAAATATTGAGGTAACAAAGGCTCCCAAACTTTTAGGACAGTGTTGGTCCAAATGTGACTGCATAAGACTTTTTTCCAGCAGGTGGCATGTCAGTTTTCTAGTCCTCCCTCGTGGTTGGGAGAGGGAGACCTGCAGAGCCATTCCCCGCTGACCCCCAAAATGTTTGATTGAAAGAAAATGCCTAGAGTATGGGAGAGTTTAGTCAGTTGAATAGTATTATCATTTAACTTTGTAATCTCATGTAACTTTGACAAGTGAGAGTCCTATCAATGGTGCAAAGTTCAGTTTTCCCATTAAATACGATACAGTGTATGAGGGCTTTAGAGACCACTTCGTTTAGCATTCCTGTTTATGCAACATCATTTATTCAATGTTTCAAATCATTGCCATTTGAATCTTAGCACTTTATAGATTGGTTATTTTATAAGCAATGTTCTAAAATAAATACTGAAGCTAGTCCAAATAAAAAATGAAGCCATTTGCAATAAATAAATAAATAAATAACAAAACCCTTTGAAAAGCACAGATATTTATGCTCATCCTTTCACACTTTTGTTATCTTTGTGTTTGGTGATCGGACAGCCGATTGCTTTAAGCTTAGACTTTTCTGTTCCTTAGCTATAAGATGCAATACACTGTACAAGAGCCTTAAGTAGTATCGATCATGGGTACCTACCAAGGACAAAAAAGTCACGTTTGTTGCCCTATGTTAAATTACCATAACTGAGAATTTGTTGCCAATGTCTTTATTATGGCTGTGGACTATCGACACCATCAGGCTTGAGCTCCCACTTACTGTTTTAGAAACATGAAAAATAAAAAAATAAAGTGTTGGTTCCACAAATTTGTTCAGAAAGAGACAGCACAGCTGCAGAAAGGCCACGGTCCCTGTGGAATTCAGATTCATCAGGTTCACCCACACCTCGTTGGTTTGTTTTACAACCATGTTTTTTAAAGAAATAAAGAGAGTATTTGTTGAAGAATACAAGTGAACAAGAGTCAAGTATTTAATCCTTTTGAGGCAAAATGACAAGTTTGACCATGAATATCCCTATGGAAAGTATTTTGGTAAGCCATCAAAACTGAAAGTTTGACGGAAAGAATTCTGAACTTTTGTATTGCCGTAGAGACTCTACCTTCACTGCATGTAAATGCCTTATACTGGTCAGCATATACTGTATGATCACTGTTTAGGCAGCCCTGTTGGTAACAATAGTCTTCCCTCGGGTCAATAATTTTCCACTATAGCCCTCCTCTCCAAGAGAGTCATTTGTGCGCTACAATGCTTAATATTGAAAGATGGAAATAAGAACTAGATAGAAAAATAATTTATTTAATTCTGGCTCACGAATTCTGTTTAATTGTGGATTTCATGTGCATCAGAGTTAGATGATTGGTTACCTCCTTGATAATTCCACGATATTAATATGACAAATGCAATACAGCACCTCTTAAAACTAAACTTCTTATGAATTACGTAAAAAAAAAGTACTTTTTTATTTCTGTTAATATTCTTTTTTGTACTATTCCAAGCTTTTGTTTTAATAAGTGGGATTGTACATGGTAGAAAATCTACCACTATTTACCATTTGGCTTCACTTTGTGTATTTTCTGGATTGTGAATAGTTTGTTTGGATCTATATTGCACTAATTTTGTTTTTTTTTAAGCCCCTCAAATACACTGTATTTAAAGTAGAGGAATTACAAAATAAAAGTGAAAACCTAAACATGAGGGATGCCATTTAAATAGTATATTTAGAAGCTATTATACATTTTTAATGGGAATTAGAAGTTATGTATCAAATAATTAATTTAGCTTACTGTCTGAAGAAGTTAATCTTCAATTTCTGACCTTAGTGTTTTATGCTTTGTACTAAAACAGTGTGCTAAATGTGTCTGTATATAATGGGCCTATGGAAATAAAACTTTTATGGATTCTGATGAAGGTCTAAATATAATCTGCTATGGTACTTCAATGCATTGTTTTGTAGCTGTTTTAATTAAAATCCATAATTGTATAGTTAGGTAAAGGTGTTCAAATGTTTTGCTCAGCAGCCAATACATTATTTTGATTTGTCGTTACAAAGTGCCTTTAAGTGTGTTACAATATGAGAGAATTACGATAGGTATTGTTCATTTATCGCATCACCATTTCATGTATGACTTTGTTGTGTTTACTTCGTCAGATGAGAAAGTTTGAACATCAGTTCAATTTTTCTGGTGTATATATCCTTGTGAGTAGGAAGTGTATGTTTTTTTTCTTTCTTATAGTTTTATCACATTTACTCCTCAGAGTTGAATGTTTCCATGTTATAAACATTTCCCAAATCTGTTTTCAGATGTTTCCTTTTGGTGTTAAGTTGGTGTTTGCATGTTGGAGTCTAAAATGTTTCACCCATGTTTTCTGTTACAGTGCTTTGCACCAACTTGAAACACAAATCACTTGGAGTTTTTAAGCAACCCGGTACTCTAAGCTATGTAGGCTGTATATGGTTTATGTTTCAATAACAATTCCAGTATAGACAAAGGACTGATAGTTTAATGCATTGCTTCCCATAACCTGTATAATTTATATAACATTCCCAATGCAGTTTTTAAAGGTTAATTGCATTACCGGTATCTCTTTTAACCCCTTTTTCACATAATGGAGAACCAATACTTTGCTTGAATAGTGACACATTTTTTATCTACCTATAAATCCACTATGCTATAAAAGTTGTAGTAGACGTTTGGAATACTATATTTAAATATTTTGGGAATAATATTCTTGATATACTTTTATACTATTTAGCCTATACAGCTAACATAATTATAGTGGTATTACTTGTTTCAAAGATTAGACGAAGTTGTGTTGTTTACAAAAATTTATTCATACAAATTTTACAACACTTTAGACATTTATAAACGTTACTCCTGTGGAGTTACGTGTCTATTTAAATAATGATGCTGTTTGTTAAAATCCATTTTCCACACAAAAGTAAGCTTTTTTTTTAAATTATCCACAACTATTAATAGTGCTTCATAATATATATATATATAATATATATATATATATATATATATATATATATATATATATATAAAATATATATATATATATATATATATATATATAGATATATATTATAGAGAGAGAGAGAGAGAGAGAGAGAGAGAGAGAGAGAGAGAGATTGATTCGTAAGGCTTTTGGCGCTTGAAAAATTGACACAATATATTTACGGAGATTATCATGTTGCTTGCAACTAGCAATTTAAAAATCTAAACTAGAACTCCAAAACAAATTCAAAGTCAACGCGCTTTCAAGACTAATCCTAATGCTACTAAAGTAAATGTTCAGCGCCTCACAATAGTTACCACTAAAAGAAATGTAAGCTGATGGGTTGCAGCATTGTAGGGCCACTAAATAGCCATCTGTGAATCGTGGCGATTTTAAAGTCGAAGCAAGGCACCAAAGCTGCAAGCTGCATCCTGCGTCACATAGCCTGGAGGAGAATGCAAAATTAAAGTAAGATTGATTTCACACACAAGGCTCAGGCACAGATCGAATGACTCTTTTCCTACTATTATTTGCAGTAGGCTGAACTGGCAATGTCTGTAACTAAATTTCCCCTTTGACTCACACTTCACATTTCATACATTGATAAAGGAAGCATTTCCTTCTCATTTTTTTATCGCTTTAAATAGGCCAGTCTTTAGATAATCCTCCCAAATTTTGAGAAGGTTTTGTGTGATTGTTTTATTCATTTTTTTGTTCATTTAAAACATGGACTAGAAGGTTTATGAGTTATAAACAACATCCTCCATCCAAGTTAATCGAAACGTCCTCAATTTCTCACTTTCTGATGCATTTGTGAATCCAAGTCATTCAGCGCCACCCCTTTTAATCAGGCCTGATAAATCTGGGTAGTCTGGTCACTACTCTTGACTGCACTTCTATGTTACACTAGTCTGAACAGTTTTTGCAATAGACTACAGATGAGAAGACAGGATGTTTGCCAGTTATTGGTTAATTTACATTCAACATGAAAAAAAGATATTTAACAAAATAGTGATTATTAAGGAAGGAATCTTGAAAAAATAAAACATTTACTACAGTATACAGAGTATAATATTACCACCAATCAGTGAGCAAAAATAAACTGTTGCTTTAGGTTGCACACTGATTGAGTGGTTTTTACAATTGTTTCCTTGGGTTTCTATTAAGAGTTTACATGAAGACTTGACACAATAGATACAAGAGACACAATCATGAAACTAGAAGGAATTAACACTTGATTTCTGTAAGGTCTGAAAGAATATAGAGCAGGTGACAAACAAGGTAAAGTTTGAACTAAATCCAGTTAATTATAGACATCTTAAAGATCTTTTTTTAAAGATTTTCATAAAACTGATTTAAAAACATGAACAGCACTGGAGAGTAACACAAAATACTTTGCACAAGGTATGACACAATTGTGTCTCTCCTGAATTAGGGTGGAAATAAATCCTGTTGTTGATGTAAAAATGTTTCATTCTTCCTAGCTCTTTGGGTTTGCAAGGTTTGTCTTTGGGATATCTGTTTCAGTATGGACACCCTGCCAAAAACAAAATATGACTTCATATATAGTTTGACAATGTGGTACTCCTTTCCTATGCACATACAGATTGTATAAATTTAGAAATGTTATGATTTTATAGAACACCAATAGTACGAATTAGAAAAGGGAGAAATCAGTGAGTAAGAGGTACAAGTGACAGGGCAGCATTGAGGAGTAAAGAAGGGGGGGACAGTTCCCTATGGACATAGGCTTGTGCAAAGAGAGCCTTTGTATTCTGACTCACCGAGGGGAGGGTCGCTTTCAGCCATTGTCCCCAATCACAAGCACCATAATTCCCGTGAAGCAGGGCATCAAACATGTCCACTAGCAAATGCTCAAAATTTATGTCTTCAGGGCTGTCATGAATAAAAACACTAACCATTTAATTTCAGCTATAAAATGAGTAACATTCAAAACAATGATTGTATTTTCCTATTTGTTTTATTATAAAGGATAAAAGAGCTCAGGCTAATTGGATTTGTGTTCACACTTATATATATATATATATAGGCAGGTACTTAGTGATTGCTCCACAAAGTAGATTTGTCTGGTCTCAAGTGCTTTTGTAGAAAAGAAAAACAATATTATTATCAAAATATTCATTTTAATGGCTTTACTTCATACATAAATACATGTTTAAATAACACAGGAGTGATCCATGATTGTTCGGTAATCTCAAAATGACTTGACTTTAGGGGTGTATACACAGGGCAGTAGGTAACCTTAACGCTACAAATAGGTCAGTCGGCGTCCTTTATTTCTAATCCTTTGTCTATACCTTTTCCCCAGGACTGCAGCAAGATATTTCTTGACAGCCATTTGTTTCCTGTAGCGGCTGTAGCTGTCTGTGAAGATGCCATCCGAGTGTCTTTTGGATAAAGGTTCTGAATCTTCCTCCATACTGCTCACTCCACTGCAAAAAGAAAGTCAAAACACATTCTCATGTTTTAAAACATTTTTTCAATTGATTGCAATGTCTAAACAGTGCAATTTCATTTCTGCAGAAATGTGCAACCAAATTTTAACTCTACGGGGGGGGGGGGGGGGGGGGGGGGTTATAAATTAAAATTAAACCTAGACCTGGAGACAATATCGCAACATAAATTATTCATAGTGGAAATGTATTTTATTCACACACATGGTTTCTTAGCAGTGCTCATTAGAGGAATATTAAGAGCATATACAGGCTTGTATTGTCTTATTTGCCTCCTTTTCAAATTTACATTTAAAACAAATAGTTTGTACTTAAGTTGAAGGGTGATAGACCAACCACATGCATGAGATATTAACGGAGCATTGCAGATTATATTTTAGATGATAAGACATACAGTAAAAATATAGAAAATGAGATGAACAGATGTTTTAAGAAAAGGAAAAGGTAAGTCATGACAAAACATACACAGATAGATAAACCAAACAAAACGTTTTAAAGAAAACTCCTTACCCTACACGCTTTGCCATCAGAGAATGCAGATATTTTCTTGCTGACAACTGACCCAGCACCTTCCTATAGACTTTATTAAATATTCCATCAGCATGCCTTTCTGTTCTGAGATAATAAAATGCCAAACACAATGACTATCAGTGACCCGTCACACAGGCAACATACCAAAATGAATTTGCCATTAATGGTCAATAATGTAAAGTCCACTTATTAATAATCCTTTGCAGGAAAGAATTCATTGCCTGGAGGCTGCTATTAAATTGAACTTTGCATACTTTTCTTCTGGACCATTGAAATGTGTGAGTTATTGACTATATATATGATATAACAATATGTCTTTCTAAAATGGTAGTCAATTAAAAAAAAATGGCATTCTGGAAACGTGTGTCTAGACAGCACATTCAGTCAACAGAAAATGTTTAACAGAAGAAAAAACTAACAAACAAAAGAAAATGTAGTTAATGAAATGCCCTGCATGCATGACATGTACATTTGTTTTTCAATCACCTCTTCTCTAGCGGGTAATATAATGTATACACATCATCAATTATAGATGGAGGGTTTCGTATAGCAATCTGATCACTTTCAAAAGCCAAGTCTGTTAATGAGTTTCCGTCTTCGTCATATGCTTCATTTCCAAGTCTGGAAGAAAGAAAGAAAATAAGTTAAATAATTGCCTTCTCTCCTCTTGTCCTGACTAATCATACATTATTATAACTTGCTTGGTGTTCTGTTGCCTGGTAGGGGTTTGTTTCTATTTTATGTGTACAATCCTTTATGAAGATGCCTCAGTGTTGAGATTAAAGGCACCGGTGTAGGAGTCCACAGAGACCAGTATCAATCTGTCACATCACCCGTTCAGGAAATAGCAAGTTCAGTCAACCTGTAGTGATATTATATTATAAATACATTTCACTTTTACCTCTCAATATAAAGGTCACACAATAATGACTTATAATGCATGATTAGCATTTTCATTTCGTCTTATGTCTAAAAAGGCACATTTACATTTTTGCATCTCTAAAGGCAGAAAGGATACCGTAGCATAATGGCCAAACTGATGTGTAACAGGCATGTAAAGAACAAAACGCAACATATGTATTTAGAGTACTTGTCTGCTTTGGGCTAACATTGAAATATGTGTATTACTCTGGGTAAAACATATGTTCTCTGTGAGGAATGCACACTTAACATTAAAATTAGGACAGCTATAACAAAACTGAGAAAGAATATACTAATAGTCAAATTTAACGATATTAACGATAAAACGATATTAAATATAAATCCAAATGTATTTTGTAACTGAAACTCTTCTTAGTCCGTTCTAATGAAAATGAAATGCATTCTGTAGTCGGCGGGGACTCTGGTTATTGATTGACGCTTTGAAAAAGCATCCACCTCATGCATTTAATGATGAGCATTGCTGTATGGTCTTGCGATTGGGCGGGGTAGCATCCTCTTGTTCACCTCGCCCCATGCCTCAACAAATGACGCCATCCCTGCAATACCCAAAGGATTTCGCTCCCCTAATTGTCTTTATTAAACTCTTTCCAAAAGAAGAGAAAGTATTTTGTGATCTAAAACTCGCCGTTAATTGTTATCTCGGTAGCAAGTAGACTCACTGTGGTGAATTACTAAGATTAATTCATAGTTAAAAAAACATCTAATACGCTCAGGAAGACGTATTACTGGTAACATGTTTCCCTAAATACACTACACTAAATTGTTTTGTTTGTTTTTGTTTGTTTTTTTAAATCCACTTCTTGTTATTATTATTAGTAGTAGTAGTCGTAGTAGTAGTATCTAGTAATAGTATCTAGTAAGTACAGATAAATAATACATAAATATACAAATGATTAAAGAACTGAATATATCATTTATTCGGATACCTAACACTGCATTATGATTTAGAGATGTAAAATGCATTTGATAATCGTTCGTTTTTTGTTGTTGTGCATCTGCACCTTTATGTTGCTGCTGTTTTCTTTTTCAATTTACCTTTTTATATAACTGACATTATTAATGGTTTTACGAATAAAAATATCCTACAACAATGAGCATTTTCAAAGATTGCCTTGCTGACAGCAAAACACCTTTAAGTCGAGGCAATCAGAAGATAACGTTAAACAAATGACACACAAATACACAAAACCACAAATCAAGTTAAACATAAATACATTAAAAAAGGACATAATAAAACATATGACATACCTAATTTTAGGATAACTAAGCCCAGTAGGTGAACAGTAGACGCTGCAATGCATTATGATCCCGTAGATGAATAATGCTAAAGTCGCTTTACTAGACATTGCCATTCTGCAAAAAGAAAGTGAACAGTGAGAATAAGTTAATGCTGAGATATTCATGCTGTAGTTACAACCTCCTGTTGCAACTATAGA
Source organism: Polyodon spathula (assembly GCF_017654505.1). Lineage (NCBI taxonomy): Eukaryota > Metazoa > Chordata > Actinopteri > Acipenseriformes > Polyodontidae > Polyodon > Polyodon spathula. The sequence continues at coordinate 50,815,723 of NC_054536.1, read as the reverse complement.
AAGCGATCATAAGTTACATACCTATATACGAACCCACCAAAATACACGGATTGTTATATTACAGCTTTACAGCACATCAGAACACCATTTCTCTATCACTGCTAGAATCCAATTATGGCTTAAAACAGATCTTCTTTTACAAAAAAAAAAAAAAAGAGAGAGAGAAAAGATAGATAGATAGAGGTTTTTGCACTGTAATTCGTTATTTCCTCCCGCCCCCTCAAAAACTTTCTGAAAATCAAGAAGGTGCAACTATCTTCCCAAAGGTAAAATGGAGAAACAGGCTCCCGCTTTCCTGCAAAATCCAATACTTGTACTCCACAAGGCTTTTTTAAATTCATTTTTGGTTTTTTTTTTAAATGTATTTATTGTTTGCCATTTTTTAAAGTTTTTAGTAGAACTGTTTTTTTTAGTTGTGTTTTTTTTTTTTTTTTTCTTCAAAGATCGAGCATTGCCACGTACCTAGTGCAGTTTGGGTTGAGAGTAGTGCAGGATGCGATCCGGCTGAGGCGGAGGTTGTGAGAATGAGATAAAATCTTTCTCACGGCACTTCTTCACTCAAACGCCTCTGCTGTTTTCTTATGTGCCCGTCAACGTGGGCAGCCCTCCACGCTTTTATATACAATATGCAATTATCAATCTGTACAAACACTGCTTTATGAACAGCAGTGTAAACATTATTACCTTTAGCCAAAACTTTTGTTTGTTATACCGATTCACCTGGATTTATATTCAGAATCTGAACAGCTTGCCTTTTTTCAATAAGTCACATTAAGGATGCTACAGACGTCATCAAGCCTTCCTCCCGGAATATAATAATACTTTTCCTTCCTCATCGATTAATTAGTCATGGCCATAATCCACGCGTGCTCTGTTTCAAAAACTTAATTTTCAGACTTAGAAGTAATATTTGTCATTTACTTTTTATGATATATTTCAATAAAGTGGCATAACATGTAGGAAATTAGTGTCAAATTTGATCTACTTCGTCGAATCTGATAGTATTGTTGTGTGAAATTTGATCTGACTTTGAACTATCTGAATTGTAGAGCTTTTGGTAAAACTGAGCTGACCACTCCAGTGGTGCTGAATTGGAGTTCCGCATTAAGTTGAATTTCTTATTTTTAACACGTTATACAGTGGACTTAAGAGATCACGATTTTTTTTTTTTTTATTATTCAATTTGAAAAATTACATAAATAACTTTAGGTCAATGTAGATAAAAATTGTAAACTTTTTGTGATTTGAATTTTTTTGTCTAATCTACATGGATAAGAGTCATGTCACTTTTTGACAAAGATGACTAACACAAAAAAAAATGTTTACTTTATAGGTATGTGGATTAAGCGTCACCTATAATAGCTGGTAGTTCAATGACCAAAATAAGTGTTTATCACATACAACTGTAGTTCTGTACAACATCTATATATATATGACTGTATATATATATATATATGACTATAATATCTATATATATATATATATATATATATAATATATATATATTATAAATATACTCTATTTTAGATAATGTACAGTTTTGACTAGGCAAAAGTATACATGTATTAATCTGACTGAGACAGACACATGTTTGAAATCCCTGGGGAATATCCTCAGGTCAAATTTGCAAAGTATCAAATGAATAGTGTTCTGTTAAATAAATAACTATTACATATATTTTAATGTTTTTATGACATTATTTTAAATCTACTCGGTATTTACATTTTATTGCAAAAGCTTCAAAATACAACAACCACTACTGATACAGTTATATTATTATAATAATAATAATAATAATAATAATAATAATAATAATAATAATAATAATAATAATAATAGCTTTTATACAACAATAATAATTTGATTGAAATCAAATGTAATGCTATGGCCGTGCAAGGACGTAGTTATTCAATTGACTTACACTTTTCATTGACGTCATAGACATTTTGTATATAGTTATGAACTAAAGAACACCTTATAAGGCAGGTTGATTCTAAGCCCTAACCATAAATAAAGCTATAGCATAGCAAAGGGGCATGTTAAGCGTGCCACCTAGTGGTAGTAATTTGATACACAGCTTCAAAATTAACTTGTGGGTTTCTTGCTTGCATTTGAAAAATGAAAATGAAAAAAAAAAGTATTTTTTTATTCTTTAAGCATTTTAGGAGCATAGCCAGATATAAATGTACTATACAGGTGCATCTCAAGGGGGGTAGTGCATTTAATAAAATACTTAAATAAATAAATACATTATTACTGTGTTAATTTGCATTATGTTTTCTTATGAGGAAGATTCAAGGTAGCTCATCATTAATAGCAAGAGTGAAACTATCGGAGATGTTAAATAAAAGATCCATTGTAATTGGAGGTCAGTTCTGAGTTCATGGGTTACATGTGGCACCCAAGTGGCTGATTGTTCAAATATTTTGCCTGCTTCAGGAAGGGTTAATAATCAAGCCGCTGCTGTGCTGTCTCGTAATATTAAAGAAAATATAATGTTGCATGTTTAATGGTGCCATGGTCTAATAGTTATTCATGGTCATTCTCAAGAAGCTTTGTTTTTAGATTCTATAAAGAACCATTAGAGTTTATATGATTCGACATTTCATGTTTTGAAACCCTTATCTAAGGTGATGAATTTATAGCATTAGATTTGAAACCACATAAATACTTTTTTAAAAATTGAATGGTTCTATTTAGAATACTTTTATACATTGTACTACCATTAGATTCAGAAGTGGTGTTGATATATATATATATATAAGTCTTATATATATATGCATACAGTGTCTTGCAAAAGTATTCAGACCCCCGACCAATTCTCATATTACTGAATTACAAATGGTACATTGAAATTTCGTTCTGTTTGATATTTTGTTTTTAAGCACTGAAACTCAGAATCAATTATTGTAAGGTGACATTGGTTTTATGTTGGGAAATATTTTTAAGAAAAATAAAAAACTGAAATATCTTGCTTGCATAAGTATTCAACCCCCACACATTAATATGTGGTAGAGACACCTTTCGCTGCAATAACAGCTTTAAGTCTTTTGGGGTAAGTATGTACCAGCTTTGCACACAGTGTCGGAGTGATTTTGGCCCATTCTTCTTGGCAGATTTGCTCCAGGTTCTTCAGGTTGGTTGGACGACGTTTGTGGAATGCAATTTTTAAATAGTGCCACATATTCTCAATGGGATTGAGATCAGGACTTTGACTGGGCTACTGTAGAACATTCACCTTTTTGTTCTTGAGCCACTCCAATGTTGCTTTGGCCTTGTGCTTGGGAAAGGTAAATTTTCTCCCAAGCTTCAGTTTTTTAGCGGACTGAAGCAGATTCTCTTGCAGTATTTTCCTGTATTTTGCTCCATCCATTCTTCCTTCAATTGTAACAAGATGCCCAGTCCCTGCTGATGAGAAGCATCCCCACAGCATGATGCTGCCACCACCATACTTCACTGTATGGATGGTGTGTCTTGAGGATTGGGCAGTGTTAGGTTTGCGCCACACATAGCACTTTGAGTTTTGGCCAAAAAGTTCTATCTTGGTCTCATCTGACCACAAAACCTTTTCCCACATTGCAGCTGGGTCACTCTCATGCTTTCTGGCAAACTTCAGATGTGCTTTCAGATGGTACTTTTTGAGTAACGGCTTCTTTTTTGCCACCCTCCCATACAGGCCAATGTTATGCAGAACTCTTTATATTGTTGACTGGTGCACCATTACTCCAATCGCAGCCACTGAACTCTGTAGCTCCTTGTGGCAAAGTGGTTGGTAGGGGGAACGGGTGTAGCGGTGATGCGGTGCAGGAGTGACAGGCAGACAACGATAATCCAGTGAAAAGTGCTTTATTGCTTTTCCAGGTCTGGTTACCGACAAAGAAAACAATCCCCGGCAATACACAATGATGTGTAAAGCTCGGGGATAACAGAAATAGGGAACAGTCCCGAACAAAGATAAAGAGACGGTCAGCAGTCCTGGGTGAGTGCAGTCGTGAGGGTGGGTGATGAAAATACGGATACGGTGGTGTGCAGGGGTGCTCCGGACAGTGCTGACCCTTTGCGACAGCTCTGGAGTAGTGCTTTAACTGTCTACAGTGAAATAAACACAGACTGTTAATAAACAAACACAACACGAGTCACAATACTGAGAGTTCCACTCTCGCTCCTTCTTTCTCCAAGTGTTTTACCCAAACAAAGGAAAATATCAGCGTTACCCTGGCCCCTATATGTACTCCTGCATGACATCTAGGTAAACGGTTGCAGGTGCCTTATTACTTGCAGCTGCCCATCATTTACCTTTCAGGTCAATACGGACCTACAACAGAGTCTCGCTTCCTTCCAGGCTGACCGACTTCCTGGTCCCGGAAACGAACTGTCAGGCCAGCCCTTCCAGATACTTCTCCTTTCGTTCTTTAGCTCTCTCACAGGTCGGGAGGGAGATTTATCACCAGAACTCATTGTATTTCTGTCACACTCCTTCAAAGTGATTTTTGGCCTCTCTGTGGCTTCTCTCACAAGTCACCTTCTTGTTTGAGCGCTGATTTTTGAGGGACGGCCTTTTCTTGGCAGTGCCTGGGTGGTGTGATGCAGCTTCCACTTCCTGATTATTGATCCAACTGTGCTCACTGGGATATCCAAACACTTGGATATTATTTTGTACCCTTTCCCTAAGTATTATTGTATTACTTTATCTCTAACTTCTGTAGAATGCTCTTTGGTCTTCATTTTCCCTCAGATTCACAGCCTTACCAATGAACGTTCAACAGTGGGGTTTTTGTCCAGAAAATATGACAGCAACTTTAATGGTTCACAGGTGGAGGCCAATGGTAAGGTAATTGTGTCCTCGTTAGGGCAATTTCTTTCATCAGTGAAAACTGGGAGCTTCCACAGCACAGGGGTTGAATACTTATGCAAGAAAGATATTTCAGTTTTTTTATTTTTCTTAAAAATATTTCCCAACATAAAACCAATGTCACCTTACAATAATTGATTCTGAGTTTCAGTGTTTTAAAATAAAATATCGAACAGAACGAAATTTCAATGTACCATTTGTAATTTGGTAATATGGTCTGAATAGTTTTGCAAGGCACTGTATATAACACACACACACACACACACACACACACACACACACACACACACACACACACACACACACACACATATTCTGTTAACATTTTTACAGGAAACAAATCCAAGCTGTATTATAAGATAAAACATTATTGCAGCCTTAAGCTTCATTGGAATTTGACTATCATCAGTCAAGTCACTTTAAATGATTAAATAAACAGTTTTTACTGTAATTTATAAATGATCCTATTCCGGTACATGTAATGTGTTGTGTTTACTGTAGTGTTCATCTGTAAGTGGAAAAAGCTCACTTTCATTTGATCCTTTTTATACTTGCATTAACAATGTACCGCCAGTTCTGGGAACAGTGTCAATTTACCATTAACACCACATTACATATTTAAAAACCATGTGAAGTGTTGCAATTAGGGAAACAATGGGGAGGGGCAGTACAAATAATGACATTGGTAGCAGGATTTACTGTAAGTATAAGTAGTGTCTGCTTTAACATGACAATCACATTTAAAAATAAAGTCTTGCACAAACTGCTGCTGGTTAGTGGTTCAGTAGGTAGAAACTAATTTCACTGTGTCTTTTCCCATTTATCCACTGTAAAAAAAAAAAAAAAAAAAAAAAAAAAAACATGATCATCAGCTTCATGGATCTTTATCATTACACTGCGTTGGAAACTGCTGGGCATATTTCCACAGAACCATATATATATTATATATATATATATATATATATATATATATATATATATATATATATATATATATATATATATATATACACACACACACACACACACACACACAGTGCCGTGAAAAAGTATTTGCTCCCCCTCTGATTTTCTGCATTTCTGCACATTTTTCACATTGAGTTTGGTTAGATCTTTTTGTGGGTTGTCGTAGTATATAGAGGGTGTCTGAGAGAAAAAAATTACATCAAAGTTTGGTGCTTCTTTCATCTGTTTGGTGTGCAAGGTAATCAAACATGCAATCTTCAGGTGTGAAAAAGTTATCCCCCCCCCTAGTTAACTCAACCCAATTAAAGGGATAGTTAGGGTCAGATGTTTGAATACTTTGGTTAACAATCAGGCCTGATTTGGGCCAGCCCTGCCCAATATAAATCTGACTAACTTTGGCCCTTACCTTCAGAATGAAGTTGTCAGCACACAGATTCTAGAGACACATCATGCCATGATCAAAAGAAATTCCTGAAGACCTCCAGAAAAAAATTGTTGATGCCTATCAGTCAGGAAAGGGTTACAAAGCCATTTCTAAGGCTCAGGGGCTGCACCAAACCACAGCCATATTGTCCAAATGGAGAAAATTTTGGACAGTAGTGAATCTTCCCATGAGTGGGGGTCCTGCCAAATTCTCTCCAAGAGCAAGGCGTAAAATCGTCCAGGAAGTCACAAAGAACCCTAGAACAACACCCAGGGATCTGCAGGCCTCTCTCACCTCAGCTAAGGTCAGTGTTCATGACTCCACCATCACAAAGACACTGGGCAAAAATGGGATTCATGGCAGAGTGGCAAGGTGGAAACCACTGCTCACTAAGAAGAACATGAATGCTCGTCTCAAGTTTGCCAAAAAGCACCTGGATGATCCTCAAGAGTTCTGGAACAATGTTCTATGGACAAATTAGTCAAAAGTGGAACTTTTTGGCCAACATGGGCCCCGTTATGTCTGGAGAAAACCAAACACTGCATTCCACAGTAAGAACCTCATACCAACGATCAAGCATGGTGGTGGTAGTGCCATGATTTGGAGATGCTTTTCTGCATCAGGACCTGGATGACTTGCCATCATTGAAGGAACCATGAATTCTGCTCTGTATCAGAGATTTCTATAGGGGAATGTCAAAGCCATCCATCCATGAGCTGACACTGAAGCTCAGCTAGGTCATGTAGCAAGACTTTGATTTGAAACACACAAGCAATTCTACATCAGAATGATTGAAGAACAAATAATTTAAATGTATTGGTGGATTATGATTGTGCAGAAAGAGGACACACATCATCATGCACTTTGATTAGGACACATAAAAAGCTTTGATCTATGCTATTTCTAACTGTAGGGATCAATGGGCTATGGACACTTGTTTACAACAAGAGAAAAAAGAAACCAAAATGTAGTTGTCATGTATTTTTTTTTCAATGAACATAGAAATGTAACACAATTAAAAGAGTTGTAGGGAAAGTATTGCCATGTATACTTTATAGTGAAATATTTGTAGTCTTGATGATATCCACAAAGTTGTGTGGTTCAGGGAAATCTTAGAAGTTTGTCCATTGGGGAAGTATCGGACCCAATGCAGGTCCGAATGAAGAGTGTGTGTGTGTGTGTGTGTGTATATATATATATATATATATATATATATATATATATATATATATATATATACAGTGCCTTGCAAAAGTATTCAAACCCTTCCTATGGTGTCCCATTTTGTGAAATTACTAAATGACGCATTGTAACAGGGTTGAGAAGCCCTGTACATGTATTGTATATGTTTGTTTATTTTTAGAACGGGGTCTCCCCCTCCACCTCTGTGTTGAGTTATTTTGTATTTTGTGTTTGTTATTGATTTGTTTGTTATATGTAAAAATGGCTGTATGTTTTGTTTTTGTATTTATGTTGCAGCGTGGATGGGAAGCCCATCCAAATTAATTAAAAAAACCTTGTGCAGAAGGTGGCCATCTCCAGAATTAATTAAGTGATTAATTTGTTGCTAATCGGGAGATGATCACCTGCATAAAAGCCTGCAGCTCACTCCCCTCAGGGTGGGTGTTCAGAGGAGGAACAAGAGCGAGTGAGGAGAGAGAGAGAAAGTTAAAAATAATATAAAGGATCTATGAAGGCTACTGCCCAGCCAGACCTGTATTTTGTGTTCGTGATTTGTTTTTGTTAACACTTTTATTTTCTGTGCTCTGTGAGCGTTTATTTTCGTTAAAATATTTTATTTATTTTTGTCGTTTAATAAACGGCACTGCAAGCACTTTTTCACTGCAGTTACCTATGCGTCGTTGTTCCTGCTTCTGGCCTCACGTTACAACTTAGCCGTCCTGTCACATGCATACACACTTTTTTAAACTTAATATTTTATTCAAAAACTTAAATGCTCAAACTGAAGACTTCTACGTGTTAGATAAGTTACAGTAAATGTCAGCAAAAACTAAAGAGAAAAAACTGAAATATGTTGATTACATAAGTATTCAGACCCGTCAACTTAATATTTGGTGGAAGCACCTTTGCCTGCAATTACAGCTGCAAGTCTCTACCAACTTTGCACACCGGTGCAATTGTGCCCATTCTTCTTGACAGATTTGCTCAAGCTCTCTCAAGTTGCTTGGGGATCACTTATGGACAGCAGTTTTCAAGTCTTTCCACAGATTATCAATAGGATTCAAGTCAGAACTTTGACTGGCCACTAAAGGACATTCATTTTCTTATTTTTAAGCCACTCCAGTGTAGCTTTAGCCTTGTGCTTTGGATCATTGTCCTGCTGAAAGGTGAATTTTTGCCCAGTTTTAAGTCTTTAGCAGACTGAAACAGGTTTGACTCTAATATTTGCCTTTACTTTGCTCCATCCATTTTTCCTTCAATCCTAACAAGCATTCGACTCCTTGCTGAGGAGAAGCATCCCCATAGCATGATGCTGCCACCACCATGCTGGACTGTAGGGATAGTGTTGACTGGGAAATGTGCTGTGTTGGGTCTGCGCCAAACGTGACGCTTGGCATTTAGACCAAAAAGTTCCAATTTGATCTTGTCTGATCACAACACCTTTTGCCACATTTATGCAGGATCAATCAGGTGCTTTCTTGCAAACTCCATGCAGACTTTGAGATAGCTTATTTTTATAATGGCTTCCTTCTTGCCACCCTGCCATACACATTACTTTTGTGAAGTGTTCTGGATATTGTTTACTGCCAGCTTTGTAGCTCTTTCAAAGTTGTCGTTGGCCTCACAATGACATCCCTCACCAGTTTCCTCCTTGCCCGGCTGCTCAGTTTGGAGGTACAGGCTGATCTCCATTTCTTGATGATTGCGTAGACTGTGCTCACAGGGATATTCAGAGACTTTGATATTTTTTTGTACCCTTCTCCTGATCTGTGCTTTTCAATGACTTTATCCCCAACTTGCTTTGAAAGCTCCTTGGTCTTCATAGTTGAGTATTTGCTTGAAATTCCCTACCTGACCAAGGAACCTCACAGAGAGAGGTGTTTTTATTCTGAAATTATGTGAACCACTAATATTGCACACAGACGGAGGCCATTCAACTAATTGTGTGGCTCATTAAGGTCATTTTGTGCACCTGAATTAATTTAGGTTTGCCACAGGTTTGAATACTTATGCAATCATACATTTTCCATTTTTATTTCATATGAATTATCTATTTACTTCTTTCTTTTTGTTTTTGCTTTGAATGTGTGGAGTAGGCTGTGTATATAACACATATTAATTCTTACTTTAGTGTCATGACTGCAATCTTTAAAGCAACAAAATGTGTATACAGTATATATATATATATATATATATATATATATATATAGATATATATATATATATAATATATATATATTATTACATACATTACTTCATCAAGCAATGCAAAAGTTCAAAATTCTTTCAGCTGAACATTCAGTTTAGATGGCTTACCAACAAAGTTTCCATAGAGACATTCATGGTCGCACTCTTGTCATCTTGCTTCAAAAGGATTATTTATTTAACTCCTGCCCTTCATTTTCTTAAAAAAATCTCTTTATTAATTTAAAAACATGATTATAAAAAAAGAAAAAAAATGATTCAACGCTACAGCGCCTTCTTCAGGTTTACACTGTGAAGACATGGTAGTGTCGAAACACGTTGTGTTTTTGTTTTTATAATCATGTTTTTAAATTAATAAAGAGATTTTTGGTCTTTGCCATATTAACTAAGAGATAATGTTCACTAAATGCTCGTATTTAACATGCTTTCTTGAATGATCTTATATTAAGTGTAGGGGCAAATACTTTTGTCCGCAACTTTTTTTTATATTGTAATTTATAGGCGCTGGACTCTTATTCAACATGCAAATTAACAACACATGAAGCTGGGAGTGGGAATATTTTGCCTTATCCTTCACACAGGCACTGACATGCCTTACAGACGTGCATAAAAACCTGCATGCTAATTGAATTGGAGTCAGGTTATTCTGATCCTGGCTCAACAAAACAATCACACAAAATTAATAACTTATGTAAGAACACCAAACAAGATGCCCAAATAAGGTTATAACTGCTGTGCATAATCTTTCTAGAGAGCTATCTGCATATGTTTCACTCCACTTGGCAATTTTCTTAAGACAGGCAGTGTGTTCAGTGTTTAAACAAGAGTTTGTGGAGAACTCTTAGATATTTGCTTTTGCCTTTGAACAGACAGGAAAGGGAGCCACTCAAAAGACAGGAATGTACAGTAAACAAACCAACACATGGATAGTTAATATCGTTTTGCACTCCAGGCACTAGATGGTGCCAGATACAAAGGACCTGCAATTTCAGCACTACACTATACAGCATACGATTATATTCTGAACACAATTGGCTATTGTGAAACATTTCAACAAATAGCATTTAATAAACATGTAAGAACGGCAAACAAGATACCCAAATAAGGTTATAACTGCTGTGCATGATCTTGGCTGCCTCCATATGGAAGAATGTATTACTACTGTACTTCTAACCTACCACAAAAAAAAAAAAAAAAAAAAAAAAAAACTCCTGTCATCTCTGTGGATGATAAAGAACCTGGCCACCTAAATACCACCCAAACAAGGATCCAAAGCCTCGAGCCCTGTAAAAAGGGGCAACGCAATGCTACCTTTGAGTGAATATATACTAAATATCAGTCTCGTGCATGTTGACTTGTTTGTTAATGCCTTGCAAAATGATCTTAAAGTAAATGTATCTAATGACCTACCACCGGATATTATGACTGCTCAGTCCCTGGCCACCTTCCGATACGCCTCCTCAAGCCTCTGTTCAGACAAGCATCTGTAAACCTCACAACTCTATACTGGAGTATGTAGCACCCAATTTTATCAGTACTTGCATCAGCTTATACTTGCACTGAACTGCTCCGTATCTTGCCGTATTCTACGACTGTTCTTAATTTTAACTATTTCTGTATCTTGTACTTGATTCTACTCTTATAAAGGTATCTGTATTCTCGTTTATTGTAATTGCTCTTATTTGAAATTGTTCTTATCCATTTATCGTACTTACGACGTGCTCTAAATGGACGTTACTCGTATAAGCAAATAGTTTTACTTATTTACTTTAACTGCTCTTAGTCGAACTCGCTCTTAAATGTAATTATTTACTGTATTCTTTATTTTGCTCTTATTTGAATTTGATCTTATGTTCTACTGATTTCAATGTACTTTACAACTGCACTTATCTGTAATTTGATATTCTGTAACGTGATATTGTATAATGTCATATTTTTTAACAGCTGTAAGTCGCGCTGGATAAGGCGTCTGCTAAGAAATTAATTAATTAATTAATTAATTAATTAATAATCATCATCATCATCCATGCATACCTATACATATGTAGGTCTCAAATGTGCAGTTGAAAAAAAAAAAGTGTGTTTGGAAACATGTATTTTCATTTTAAAACAGGATACCTTGTACTACACTAGGTTACACAAATCTCTGTTTACAAGCCATGCTTTTCGTTTGTATTGCACTTCCTGAGTCACTTCTCCTGTAGAGTGAAATTATCCCCACCCCTTCACTTGTTTCTTTCTTGCCTATAGCCAATCAGCTGTGACCCATTGATTGACATGTTTTCAGACAGCAACATCCTTTGACCCAAAAGACACAGCTAAATGGAAACTAGCCAAATTAATGTGTAACAGAGAACCTGAAAACAAGACATTGAAATTGAGAGCTTTCTTCAACCTAAAGTATTACCAGATATCATTCTGAAATGAAAACATTCCTTTTAGATACTTCTTTAATTAAGCTAAGCACCCATCCATGACACACTATGACTGGTGACAGCATAACAATGTACATATCAACTAAGCTAGAAAAGATATAATCAAATTAACTAAAAGGGGCTTCGTTTCTTTTGAGGATCAGGGTCCTTCATAAAATGTTTCAAGTATAGATAGATGCTCTAAGGTGGGTCCCAGTTCATCCTTTTTTTCAGAGGTAAATGTATGAATAATTTACTAGGTAGTATTGCATTTCAGGAAAACTGTGAAACTTCGGTTTTTGTTGTGCTGAAGAAATTGAGATCATGTGTATGTTCAGCAATGTATGAAGGTTGGAGGTTCAAGCCTTAGAGACAGATCAGGCAAAATCAATTTTTTAAAGGATTTAACTGACTTTCTACACTTCATTTGTCAGCCTGCCTAGAGGGCAGCACAGAGCAAAAGCTTAACGAAAATAAAGCTGTAGACTGCATTAGTGGAGAGTGTCTTGTTAAAAAGTATGATTATAAGCTATTTTCAAATCCATTTGGACACTTAATTGTTAGTTTAATGCTTTGGAGTGGTATGCATTGTTTGAAAATATGTGCATTTATTTTGCCAAGCCCCAAGATATAGAAGTTGCTGGGCCTAATTGCTCTGTGACTGGTCTTGGGCGGCCATGTTGAGGGTTAGTGCAAGTTTCGCGTGAGGGGGGGAGTACAGGAACTGCTGGGGAGTTTTAAGTCACTTGGCTGTCTTTTGTCATGTAGATTTCATTTTACATCGTTTCCATGTCTTAGGTCTTTTTACATGTTTAAACATTTTTTGTTTGTTTTTTTAAACCTTATTTGCCATCTATAGTTAGCTTTGCTGTTCTGTTTTTTTTTTTTTTTTTTTTTTTTAATATTCATTAACAAAACATTCATAAACATAGCGTTCATTGCGGTTGCTTTGAAATAGTGATGGGAGAGGCAGTGATTTTTAGTTTGAAATAACAAAAAGGCTTTTTAGGTTCTTGTCGTCATACGAAAGACACGTATGTAACCTAACAAAGAAGGAAAGGGGAATCTGAAAAGGTAAGACTTATATTTATTTATTTATTTAATAAACGTGGTGAAAAAGATTGCAACGAAATGGAAGGGAGGTGGGGGGGTAGGCCTGGTATTGCATTGCATTTTGCTTTTGAGAATGCACTTTTTAAGAAGAAAGTTTGTTTCTACCTTATTGACTTTCATTTTCAGTTATTTGATTTAGAGTTGTATTATTTGGTTTTTATACCATTATTGAAATACATGTTTTTTTTGTTTGTTTGTTTATGCTTGCGAACAACGTGGTCACAAAATGTAAAGTTAAACATGCATATACTTAATAAATAAATAATTAAATTCTAGTGCTGAAATTCACGGCCCTTTTTATCCAGAAAATACTGCTGTAGCAGATTCTTTACTTTATGTATCTTCAGAGATCATTGTACATTTTGGCGATTGCTTGGACATTGCACAAATTCTCATGACAGGCTACATAGTGCAGGGGAGTGGGCGCTGAGATATGGCAACAGCTGCTGCATTGAATCACAAGAGACCAAGTAGCGTAGCACTGAACAAGACACAATTGGTCAATTCAGTATTATCTCAACAGAAAACATTGCCTTGCGCGTAACGTGAATCGAATGCAATACATCACTGAACCTATTTGGTTCGATAGGCCTTTGCCAGTTTAGGTCTCGCCTCTGTGGATATGTTTTTACTGGTCGTCTTTCAAACAGTACAGTTTGTATTGAAAATGTTGTTTTGCTGGCCTAATGTTCCCCCTGTGTACAAGTTTAATCGGTCTACAAATACACTTATTTTCAGAACCTTGTTATGTTTGCCAGCAATTAATGGTGATTTGACCGGTTTAAATGCATTGTACTGTAAAGTAAACGCAGAAAGTTGGTTAACAAAACGTTTTGTCTGACCTGTTGCCCAAGTACATAGTAGTGGCTTAAAAGTAGCCAAAATAATGTACTGTACTGTGGATACCGCTTAGATTTTGTCAAACAAAATATACATTATTGCAATTACACTCTCAAGAAGGGCAGGGTTGCGGTGTTTTATTTTTATTTATTATGTGATATGTAATCCAGACGTATTGTACAGTACCTTTTAAAGTTGCATTTGCCCTGATCACTCCTTTGTAAAAGAGAAACAGATGCATGCTGCACAAAAGTATTTTACTCAGTGTATGTGTTTTAAGAGTTTTGGGTGAATTGTATTGTTTGAATACGTACTGTAATTTTCAGTAATTTAAGTTTCAGACCAGTATCAGAATGCCTTATCTTATTTCTTTATCTATTTTGTTTCCCGTGCAATGTTAGAGTGTGTGTTAAAAAAAAAAAATATATATATATATATATATATATATATATATATATATATATATATATATATATGTATGTATGTGTGTGTGTGTGTGTGTAAAGGACTAAAGGAGTAACTTTTATGAAAGAGAAAGTACTGTATAACCATGCAACCATTAAGTGTACGGTGTCCACTTTAGGACATCCTCAGTCCTCACCCTTCCTCGGGTCAGTTCTCCTGTTTTTTTCCGGGGAGAGTGAGGGGTTGGGCAGAGACGTCAGAATCACCCAATTAAACAAGAGCAAAAAACTTTTAGTGCCTCCATTGGATGAAACAGATGTCTGTGTAGCTGCTGCATGGTGCATGCGTTTTTACCTTTGTTCAGCATTTAATATGTATACTGTAAGCGTCTTAAAAGAATACTTCAGAAGTCTATTATTTGAATGTTTGGATTTAAATTGTAAGGCAAATCTTCTCAGCATACTGCATCAGACATGAACATAAAAAAACAAACTAATTAACAAATTAAATATTTTTTAAACCGAGAAATCAGGAAAAAATAAAGAAAAGTTCAAAATAATATAACGGATTTCATAGGGCCCTAAGTACATGAAAGTGGTGGTATTTCTGGTTTCATACACAGAGTGTAGAAGGTCATTTATGGTAAAGTATTTTCGGTAGCTCATTGCTTGCTTCCCAACTTTTAGGTATATTTGTTACAGGAGCGAGTGTTTGAAAAATGAAATATTGGTCATATGGTTTTTGATGCTATGACAACTGTTTAATGTTTGTTTTTTTAATGTATTGCGTAACAATAGTGTAGATCTAGTAGAAACGTAATAATTAGCGAACTTTTATAACTTCTATCAGCATTTGCTGATCATAACGTTTTATACTATATTTACATTTTTTTATTCAAAGTTATGTAAGAATTAACAGTAGAATTGTATTTTTTTTAAATTGAAATACTGAAACTAGGTACATTTACTGTAAAGCCTCCACTGCACACCAGAGCTCTGAAGTACGATATTAATGCATCAAGTGTGCAATGGTTTGACTGACGATTTTTTAAGATGACGGATGCTACATGATGGAAAGGGATCCAATGTGTGTCTTTAAACTTCGACTTAGGAGCGGCCTCCATGCATTTTGTCGCCCTCGACCTGGGTCAAAGTGTGACGACCCACATCCTGAGGTGATAGGAATGGGACGGTATTGAGAGGAACAGTAGTTCCTCGTACAAGTTTTAAAAAGTTGTTTGAAACTACCGAGTCTCTCTATACAGTTCCAAGAGTTTTGCTGTTTTCACTATGTTGCAGCAACAAAACTAAATCACTTGGAATTACCATCTGTACCAGTACCAAAAGTCTGAAACTTTCTTACATAAAATGTGAAAAAAAACGTAAATACCTCTTATATATAATAAGTCAAACTAAGGTAAAATTGTTGTTATTCTTCCTTTTCCGTTTACTTTTTTTAAGAGTGTGTAGCGACTTTTCAAACAGAAAAGCTAGATAACGGTATCTACCAATCATATGATTCCACATGTTGGTCAACGTCAAAATAAACCAGGGAACGCAAGCAGTTTGATATCCACACCATTTATATTAAACAATTTATTTGTTTTAAAACAGCACATATCGCACAAAAAAAGTTAAGTTACCGTGGTTTGAACTAGCAACATGACGTCATTGAAGAGCACACAGCCTTAGCCCACTGTGCCTCTGCGCAGTTGTTGAAATGCGTCAATTCTTTAAGCTTATATCCCTGTCTGTCCTGCTTTTGCTGAACACCTGAAGGTTCCGCTCGATTCTAGGAATGCTCTATTTTCTGTCTGAGAATATCTGGTTTCCTGTGTGGTAGGTACCATAAAATGGAATTGTACACAAGAGAGGCATGTAGCTTCCTTGAACACATATGAGTGAGTCGACGGGGCTGACGGATCACCCTGATGAACTATCCTTAATTTAAGAGTGCAGAAAATATAAATCATGTTCACAGCGCTGTATGGTGCGTAGCCGTAGAACTGTATAAGAACAATAACCGCAGACAGATGGGGACACACACACATGGATTACGTTTCTCATATATGTATATATGAAGAGTTTAGATTCAAAACGCGATATACGCCATTCGCACGAAAATTGAGCTAAAAGCAGGATCATTCATATCATAGTTTCTATTTTCTGATGTTCAGTGTCCTTTGTCCTCAAAATACTATATACACCACGTTAAATACAACTTAAATGATCGTTTCTTTCCATAACTCGCTATACGCCAGGCTTCTAATTGAGCAAAATCCGACATATCCACTGAGTCAATCGGCGTGCAGTATCACTTTCATGTGAACCTATTGGCTGCGCCCAGGAGTATAGTAGCGTTTTTAATCATAAAATCACAATTTACAAGATTAAATGCTTTTTAAAAAATTCAACAAAGTCAGTTTTCTAACGGGGTTTAGGAAATGGTGAATAAGCATTTACAAGTAATGCTTAGAAAACAGTCACTCGATCGGAACTGTGAAACCTCCCTTTATCTCCCTTGTAATGCCAACCCCACTTAATGGTGTTTTACGTTTATGTTCTCCCTCTGCGCGGGATGCAAAGTTTATCGTTTTAGTTTACTGAAAAGCGTTGCATCTTTAGAAGTGTAAAGTCATTTTACAAAAATGTGGAGATTTATACTTGGTTACGACCCTGACTAAAGATGTCATTACCAAAGGGGGCCGGTTGTACTAACGAGGTCAAACAATAGGTCACGTTTTACTAAACATTTTAAAACTAATAAACACACAATTACCATAATGAACACTATTGTAGTATGTTGCTTAAAACATAACACAATATTCATAATAAAGTTGAGTTATCTATAAACACTAACACGTTTAAAGCTTGCTGGCTGTAGATTGGTGTTTACATTCGACATCCCCTCCAAGGCTAAAATGCATACATTTTTCTTAGTAACTGACAGCAACATCTCAGTTTACTAACTTTCGCAAGTTATTATCATAAATATCAATCTCAATGGAGACTCCAGCCTCTCGAGGTAAACGCATTATTTTGAGGCCATTCTTACAAAGCATTGACATAAGCATATTTGTGGCTGTCTTGCAGCTGATTCTCTGATTTCCCTCTATAAAAATGCACGTCACATTAGGCAGGGCTCGCTCGGGCACCAGCGAATCTAGTAGTTTGGTGGGCGAACCAGGTGTCTGGCGTTTCTGCCTCTATAGAGAGTGCTACTCACGAACTTTAGTTTTTAACTCCTTGTATAATTTAATACAAAAATCAGTGAAGCACAATCTTCCTGCATTATTTAGAAGTATGATTACTCCAGTAAACAGAAATACAAATCACATTACTCATAATTCGACGATTTTTGTTTTATTTATCTTTTAAAAAACAACCATTTCACAACTCAAGTGTTTTTGAAGCTGGTAAAAAATGTAATCAGCATATTAGTCGAAAATACACATTTAAGTGTATAGTAATAGAATAAGACATACAATGTCCATATTTTTGTGCAAGTTTATTCATCATGTGACTTCACTCCATATCTCTGCTGAAACTCAACATGGCGGCTGCACCAACGAAGAAAAAAAAAAAACAATGTTTCAGTAAGACAGCTAAAATAAATCTTTATCTATATGAGGATGATGCGATACTATTCTTAACGTACAAGTCGAAACCATTAAATTTAAAAATACCAGTCTTTCAGAGCTTTCCCGAAGTAAGCTAAATTAATTGCGTATTTCATTATTGTTTAGTTTTATTTCTTTCCACGCTACCTGCCTTTAGCAAAGCTATAATTAGCCATTTTAATCCATGTCTGTTTCTTAATTTAATTATATTTTCTGACAACGAAGAAATGAGCTCTACAATCCTTAAAGGAAATGGATCGCTTTTAAATCTTGCAAAGAACGCTGCAGAATTAGGAAAGAAACAATTGAGAGGATTAATTATGTCTTTACATTGAAAGGGGCGCTATTTGAATTACAATTGGGTAATACATAGCAATGAACCTGTTTTAGAGCAACGAGTCAGTCAACACGCCTGTATCAGTGTTTCAGTTAAACATGCAGTCTATATCTGTGATAAGAACCGACAGGGCTGCACAGGATCAGATCATGTTTCAAAATCAGAGCAGAACCACAATAAATGTCTTTTTTAAATTTAAAGTAAATTGCAAAATTGTTGAGATACTTGTGAACATTGTTTCAAAATTGTTTAATGCAGCAAAAATATATGTTTCTCAGTAACTAAAAAGCTTAGAGGGAACACTGTTTACATTATTGTCAGCATATTTTAAGTGACTGAAAGCTGAAAATTGCTTTTTTAAAAACACACTTATACCAATACAGTATTGGTGAGCGATAATCAGTTCGTTTGAAAACCAGTCTTTAATCACTGGTAATGGGTGCACAGGTGGCGATTCCATGAGTGCTGCGGGGCTCAAGCACCAATGGGAAAATAAGGTTCTGCACAGTGCAAATAAATCACCTGTTCTGTCAAATTATAGTGTGGATGCTTCACAAGCAGAACTGTTATTGCAGTGTTTAAAAATGTAAAATCCATTTGTACAGTCTCCCAGCTTTCTTGAAAAGATCTGTGGTTCCCTTGTTTTTCTTTTGTATTTGTTTTGCTCTCATTAGTATCTATAATAGATACATCAATCATATATATATATATATATATATATATATATATATATATATATATATATATATATATATATATCATAATTAATAAAGTGCCATGTCAATCACATTGAATATAAAAGAAAAATAAAAGCTTTAAAAAAAAAAATGCAATTCTCAAGTCTGCAAAACATAAGTGCTTAATTGTGGTTTAAAACTGTAAAATGAGTGGTTACCGTGCACAGACGTGATGGAAAATACTGCATCTGTATTTCTCAAATTTTTTTCTAACTCTTTTGTCTACAATCCATGGCCTAACATATATTTAAGAAAAATAAAACCATGCTCAGTTCTTCAGTGCTGTAAAGGAGTGTTCCTCTACACTCACCCTCTGGGTCTTCCAGCATGTGAGACTGACAGGTGAGACCTCAGTCAGCAGGGGGGTGTGGCCACTGGACAGTGTGTTCTTTGTGGCCTAACTTCATAACACCTCTATAACAAGGAGAATAATTAAAATGTGTTAGTATACTACCCTTTAACACTGGCATGCATATGTACCTTTTTAACCATTCATAACACTGTAGTTGTGTACCTAAGTAAATATCGCTATATTAATACCTACCAAAATAGACATTGTTTTCACCACTCATGGATGTACATTTGCAACTAAAAGAATACAATGTTT
Source organism: Polyodon spathula (assembly GCF_017654505.1). NCBI lineage: Eukaryota > Metazoa > Chordata > Actinopteri > Acipenseriformes > Polyodontidae > Polyodon > Polyodon spathula. The sequence goes on along the minus strand of NC_054536.1, from coordinate 50,796,022 downwards.
ACACTTTCAATACTGCCCAAAAGTCCCTTCTACCGTTATTTTACTTTCATATCTTTTCTCATTTATCTTATATTACTTCTTACTCTATTGTCTTGTCTGTCTGTCTATTTACCATACACATTCTCGACTAGCTTCCCATCATCGTTTATTCATTATTTGATCAACTATAAAAAAAAGTGGTATCTATAACAAAAACATTGTCAATGTAAAAAAACAAGTTAGAAAAATGCAACAGCCATTTAAAGTGGTGATATCAAACACAAAAGCCCAAGCTAGGAGAAGCAGTTGGGGCACTTCAATGTAAAGTGGAACGATGTAAAAAAGAAGCCAAGTTAGAAGCAACATTTGTGTGAATGTTGGGCCCCAGCACCTTTCCAATTGGGCCTGTTTGCTTGATGCTTGACAAGGTTGCCCCAATTGCTTCTCCTAACTTGGGCTTTTGTGTTTGATATCACCATTTTAAATGGCTGAAATTGCGTTTTTCTAACTTGTTTTTTTTTTACATTGACAGTGTTTTTGTTATAGATAATAAAATTTGCACGGTATGATAACCGTTTAAAAAAAAAAAAAAAAAAAATACCGTGGTAACCTTAATATCACAGTATACAGTACATCATGCAAGTTATAAAATAAAGGCTTAAATGAAGGAAGACTAATGTAAATCACTTAAATTAGTAATTCACAAAAATAAAACCAACAAATCATACTTCCTTTCATGGAATGATTTAAACATTTGGTATTGGAATTTTACTATGCCAGATGCAGTTCCTATAGGAAGTATTCACCCCCCCTTGGACGTTTTCACAGTTTGTTGTGTTGCAACCTGAAATCTTGATGCATTTAAATGGGATTTTTTTCCCTTTGATTTACAAAACCTACTCAACACTTTCAAATTGTGAAAAATTGGGGGGGGGGGGGTGAGAAAACAAAAATCAATTAAAAATAAAACATAAGTGAAAAGTCTTCATTAGATAAGTGTTCACCCCCTGTATAAAAATTCTCTTGCCTCTTCAGTGTTGAGCAGGTTTTGTAAATCAAAGGAAAAAAATCCCATTTAAATGCATCAAGATTTCAGGCTGTAACACAACAAAATGTGAAAATGTTCAAAGGGGGGTGAATACTTCCTATAGGAACGGCACTGTAACTTGGTACGTTTCTTTTTATAAAGACAATCAGAATTAAAAAAAAAAAAAAAAAACACATTGTCCACTCTCAATGTTATACTACAACAGTATTAAGCTGTACAGAACAATTGTTGTTTGTAGGGGACATGTCCCATACACTTATTTTTTTTAATTAATAAACAATTGATGCTATCTTATGGTATAAAGATTAATTTATAGAGGATCATACTGTATGTACATTCATTAACTACCTATATGACAACATAATATCAACTGGTAATGGGTCAGAAGAAGTTATATGGACAGACGTTACATCCTCTGAATTAAAAAATCGATAGTCAGGGTTCTGCAACATCTTGGACGGAAGTATAGAAACAGCTTCACCTGGAAGTACTTCTCCACAAGCCACGGGAAAGGCTTCGTAGATGGAGTTAGGGGCACGGCTAGAAGTCTTTTTCCTTCAACAGTAATGAGTAAAAAAGATGATACTCCTGTTGTGCAATCTTCTGTAGGTTTTGTTTGTGTAGCTAAGAAATTATTACCCAAGACCACTGTGTTTTATATTTCTGAAGAGGAAATCATCTCCTGCATACAGTGTATGAACCCTTGGGTATATGTACAGCCTGTCTCAGGAATACAAAAGATGCATATAGTTTGCTATGATTTTGAAACTGGAAAGACACAACTGTGGCATAATGCCTTGTAAGCTACTTCAGCCATTGTCATTTGTCCCACTGATCATGCTCACACTATTAACAATAACACGGCTACTGGGACAGCCAGTATGTCCACTGAGGGGTTTATGGCACGTCTACTTGACAACACAGCAGCTTCAGACCACACTTCTGACACAAATACTACCAATAGTTCAGGAAGCACCAGAGGCTGCTCTATTGGGGAGTGGGTGTGTTGTGAGGGTGTTGGGAACTTGAAGCATGCAAAATGCTATTTTTGGCAGTCGGTTTTGTATACAGAGTAGTACATAGATTTCTCTCAGTGAAAGGGGCTTGTGTATCTAGAAAAGTAACAGTACTTGTGTTCTATTCTAAATTATAGTTAATGGAAGGAATCAAGCCATCGGTTTATATATACATACATACACAGTGCCTATAAAAAGTCTACCCCCTCTTTCAAAATTGTTGCCTTATAGCCTGCAACTAAAATGAATTTAAATAGTTTTTTTTTTTTCTATTTATCTACACCTCCTACCCCACAACTTCCAAGTGAACAAAATATTCTAGAAATTTTATAGAAAATGAATTAAAAATAAAAACTGTAATAACTTGGTTGGATAAGTGTCCACACCCTTGTAATCATAATTCTAAATTAGCTCAGGTGTAACCAGTCGCCTTCAGAGTCACACACCAAGTTAAGTAGCCTCCACCTGTGATAAATTGTAGGGATTCACATGATTTCAGGATAAATTCAGCAGTTCCTGTAGGTTTCCCCTGCTGGGTAGTGCATTTCAAAGCAAAGACTCAACCATGAGCACCAAGGCACTTTCAAAAGAACTCCGGGACAAAGTTGTTGAAAGGCACAGATCAGGGGATGGGTATAAAAAAATATCAAAGGCCTTGATTATACCTTGGAGCATGGTCAAGACGATTATTAAGAAATGGAAGGTGTATGGCACCACCAAGATCCTGCCTAGATCAGGCTGTCCCTCCAAACTGGATGACCGAGCAAGAAGGAGACTGATCAGAGAGGCTACCAAGAGGCCAATGGCAACTTTGCAAGAGCTACAGGCTTTTATGGCTAAGACTGGTCAAATGTGACAATATCTGAAGCGCTCCACAAATCTGGCTTGTTTGGTAGGGTTGCAAGAAGGAAGCCCTTACTGAAGAAAGCACATGTTGAATCCCGTTTTGAAGTATGCAAAAAATAAATAAATAACACTGAGGAGTTTCTGAAGCCATGTGGCAAAGTTTTGTGGTCTGACTAAAATCACCACATCACCCAAAGAACACCATCCCTACTGTGAAGCATGGTGGTGGCAGCATCATGTTATGGGGATGTTTCTCATTGGCAGGGACTAGGGCACTTGCCAGGATAGAAGGGAAAATGAATGGAGCAAAGTACAGAGAAGTCCTTGAGGAAAACCTGCTGCCCTCTGCAAGAAAGCTGAAACTGGGATGGAAGTTCACCTTTCAGCATGACAACAACCCAAAGCTTACAGCCAAAGCTACACTGGAGTGGCTAAGGAACAAAAAGGTAAATGTCCTTGAGTGGCCAAGTCAGAACCCTGACCTAAATCCAATCGAAAATTTGAAGATTGCTGTCCATCAACGATCCCTGAGGAACCCTTGATAGAGCTTGAACAGTTTTGTAAAGAAGAATGGTCAAATATTGCCAAACCTAGGTGTGCAAACTTGGTAGAGACCTATCCCAACAGACTCAAAGCTGTAATTGCTGCCAAAGGTGCTTTCATCAGGTATTAATTCAGGGGGGTGGAGACTTATCCAATTATGATCTTTCAGTTTTGTATTTAATATATACTTTTTTTTTTCTCAAAAACTTTTGTCCCCTTAACAGTGCGGAGTAAGGTGTGTAGATAAGTGGAAAAAATCCTCATTTAAATGCATGATACTCTGAAGCAATGATAACAAAATGTGAAAAAAGTTCAAGGGGGTGTAGACTTGTAGATCTGTGCTGACTCTGCTGGCGTGTTCACAGTACTGCAGGAAGAGGGCGGCAGCCTCCCAACAACTGCCTGTGAGTCATGGCAGTGACACGGGGAGGTGGGAAGGTAGGTGTGTGGACTTTCCACCTCTCTGTATGGCAGAGAGGTGAGTCTTGGGAGATTGCTAGCTCTATATAAAAAATGCTCTGCTGTTTCCTCAGGTCTGCCTTTGTAGACGCGCTGTGTGTGTGCGGAAGCGCTGGTCGAGGACGGAGAGACCAGCTGAGAACAGCAAACAAGTCAGAGAGTGACAGCAGGGAACCCTTGGGCAGACCCCGAACTATTGTTTAGAGCAGGCAGGGAGCCGACAGAGTAGGACGGTGATCCAGGTCGTGCGGGTAGCGGCGACCGGGATAACGCTGCCAAGTGCAGCATCTTTTATTTGTAGTTTTATTACTGTTTAATTTTCCCTTTTTCTTTTTGCCTTCTGTTTTCATTATTATTTCTTTGAGCACCCGCGAGTGCACTTGCTGTTCGCTTACCAACTTTGGTATTTCCGTGGTGCTGTCTGTCATTGTTGATAGGCAGCCCACGGCCAACAGTGCCCTCTGCCAGGGAAAAATAAGAACTGGCCTAAAAATAAAACTGGGCACCTGTGTGGTGTTTTCAATTACACCTGTCTGTCTCCTGGTCAGTGAATTACCCACACCCCTTCCACAGTACTGTTAAATTAAAGCATAGAATAAATAAGCAATTGGAGATAAAAAAAAAAAAAAGAAATCATGGAATCATTTTGTTTAACAAAATTTAATCTAAATTTTTTACTCAAAGTAGCCACCTTTTGCAGATATAACAGCCAAACACACTTGTGGCATTCTTTCTACAATGGAAATCAAATATTGTTCAGAAAGTTCTTCCCAACACTGTTGCAGAAGTTCCCACAAATGTGTTGCACTTGTAGGTTGCTTTGATTTTACCCTTCTGTTCAGTTCATCCCAAACCAGCTCGATGGGGTTTAAGTCTGGAGACTGTGCTGGCCATTCCATGATTTTAAGCCTACCATCTTGTTCTTTTCTTCTAAGGTAGTTCTGACATAGCCTGGAGGTATATTTTGGGTCATTATCTTGCTGTAGGATGAACCCCTGACCAACTAGGCGTATACCAGAGGGTTTTGCATGGCACTGCAAAATGCTGTGGTAGCCGTTTTGGTTCAGGGTGCCACTCACTCTGTGCAAGTCACCGACTCTGGATCCAGCAAGAGCCCCAGACCATCACGCTTCCTCCTCCATGTTTGACAGTTGGTGTCACACACCGAGGAACCATCCTTTCGCCTACTCGATGGCGTACAAAAACCATGCATGATGAACTGAAAATTTCAAATTTTTGATTCATCGGTCCATAAGACCTTCTTCCAGTCTTCAGTAATCCACTGGCGATGCTTCATGGCCCAGGCAATCCTCTTTTTCTTATTTTGCCATCTTAGCAATGGCTTTCTTACTGCCACTCGACCTGTCAAACCTGCAGCTTGAAGTCATCTCTTCACAGTTGAAACTGAGACTTGCTTACTTTGACCAGTGTTAAGCTGTGCTTGAAGCTGTGGTCCTGTGAGCCGCCTATCACGCAAGCTGTTGACTCTCAGAAACTTGTCTTCTGATTCTGTTGTGGCTTTGGGTCTGCCAGACCGCTTCCTGTCAGAGTTTCCTCCAGTTTCCAAGTGCCTTTTGATGATGTAGGAAACTGTACTCACTGATACCTTGGCTTTCTTTGCAATTTCTCTAAAGGAAAGACCTACACTTTTAAGGGTTATAATGGTCTGTCTTCCTTTGTTATTTGCCTTTTTCTCACCATTGTGATAGCAATATACTACTTCCTGCAGTACAATACTGCCCAAATAATGCTTAAGAGGGTGTAGTAACACAGTCTATTCCAACACTGCTTTTATACAGACAGAGGATTTGTAAGTAATCAACAAAAGTTGGGACACCTGTAGGAATTGTTAGCATCAACTTTCAATGCTTAATTTACTTCCATTGGTGCAGAATAGCTGTAAGTTGTTAACCCATTACTTGTTCCCTGAAAAATAACTTATTTTTCAGTTTTTGGTATCCTAAACTTTTTTATTTTTAAACCTCTGGCAGTTTACCGCTTACCTTTGTACCATTTCAGGTTATTCACTGAACTTGAACTGCTTAAATTTCAATAAAAACTGGAAAAATGGGGGTGTTCTAAAACTTTTGACCAGTAGTGTGTGTGTCTGTCTGTCTATCTATCTATCTGTCTATCTATCTATTTATCTATCTATCTATCCACACATATATATATGTACACACACACTGAGTGTACAGAACATTAGGAACACCTTCCTAATATTGAGTTGCACCCCCTTTTGCCCTCAGAACAGCCTCAATTTGTCATGGCATGGACTCTACAAGGTGTCGAAAGCGTTCCACAGGGATGCTGGCCCATGTTGACTCCAATGCTTCCCACAGTTGTGTCAAGTTGGCTGGTAGTGGATCTCTACTCTGAATAGCTTGTTCCATCTCGTCCCACAGATGCTCAATTGGATTGAGATCTGGTGACTGGGCAGGCCACTGCAGTAAGCTGAATTCACTGTCATGTTCGTGGAACCATTCTTGGACAATCTTAGTGTGCCTTGTGGCATGGGGCATTATCCTGCTGAAAATCCATTAGCAGATGGATACACTGCTGCCATGAAGGGATGCACCTTATTGGCAATGGTGTTCAGTTATCCTGTGGCATTCAAATGTTGCTCTACTTTTATCAAGGGACCCAATATGTGCCATGAAAACACACCCCACACCATCACACCACCACCACCAGCCTGCAATGTTGACATGCGGCATGATGGATGCATGTATTCATGTAGTTTTCTCCATATCCTAGTCCTCCCATCAGCGTGAAACAGCAGGAACCGAGATTCATCAGACCAGGCAATGTTTTTCCAGTCCTCCAGTGTCCAGTGTTTTCGTTCCTTAGCCAACTGCAACCGCAGTTTCTTGTGTTTTGCTGAAAGAAGTGGACTCTTAGGTCGTCGGCTGCCTTACCCCATTCGTGGCAAGGCACAACGAGTTGTGCATTCTTTTATGGGTTTTTTGGCACCAATGTTGTACTGGACTGTCAGTTGACTAACTGTAGCCCATCTGTTGCGCTGCACAATTCGGGTCAGCCTCCTTTGGCCTCTTTCATCAATGAGCCATTTTTGTCCACTGGCCTGCCGTTGGCTGGATGTACTTTGGGTGGTGGACCATCCTTGATACACACAGGAAACTGCTGAGCGTGAAAAACCTAGCAGCGTTGCAGTTCTTGACACACTCAAAAAGGCGTGCCTGGCACCTACCACCATACACCGTTCAAAGGCACTTAAATCTTTTGTTTTTTCTTTTTACCCTCTGAATGGCACACATACACAATCCATGTCTCAGTTGTGTCAAGGCTTAAAAATCTTTTAACCTGTCTCCCCTTCATCTACACTGATTGAAGAGGATTTAACAGGTTTCATCAATAAGGGATCATAGCTTTCACCTGGATTCACCTTGACAGTCTATTTTGTGGAAAGAGCAGGTGTTCCTAATGTTTTGTGCACTCGGGGAGGGGGGTGTGTGTGTGTGTGTGTGTGTGTGTGTATATGTATGTGTGTATATGTATATGTGTGTATATATATATAATATATATATAGAGAGAGAGAGAGAGAGAGAGAGAGTTTGTTTTTCTTTTCCAAGTGTGGCTAAAATTATGTTCCGACTGTCCAATTTTGTATTTGAAAGTTGGTCAGTAAAATCATCTGTGTCCTTAATATACAAGGGTAACTCGACTACAAGTGGTCTAAGAAAATGGTCAATATATTTAGAGAAGGATCAACATATTTAGAAAAGTGAGCCTATAACAGAGACTATTGGACGTCCAGGTGGATTGACTAATGTTTTGTGCACTTTAGGTACAAAAGGTTGATAAAGTACAGGTTTTGTAGGGTAATTGCTCTTCAAATAATTAAGTAAATCGTCCAATTATAAAGCCCGATTGAAATTCTAATAGTAAAAATGTTTCACTCAAATTTAAAGCTCATAGTATTAGAGTTGTCGTCTCACTTCTGTTTCATACAGTTGTCTAGTAATTATGATGAAACCCTGTGGTCAGGTGCAGTGAATGAAGCAGGTCCACACAATCTTTCTCCCAAAACAGTGCTTGTTTTAATGATAACAATAACAAAAATAATAACAAAACACCACAAATAAGTCCACCCCTTTACCAGCAATGGTATTGGGGGGTACACAGCCGCTCTTCTTAGTTAAATAAAAAGTAAACACAAACGGGACTTTGTCCGTCCCCACGTTCTCCGTGCACGCAGTGCTCTTGGTGCTGAGAAGCGTGGTGCCGTGAGTGGTGCGCTGCGGTGCTGTGCTGTGCTGTGCTGTGCTGTGCTGTGCAGGGACGTGCTCTGTGTTTTACCGGTCCGCGGCTCGCTCTTCCTCTGCAACACAAAACACACGTAATCCAAAAACAAAGCAATACAGGCTCCGGCCGTCTATTTTCATTATCAGCGTAAGCGGAGGTTTTGACGTAGCTGCTCCCCTTTGTACCCAGCAAACTCCTCCCCGCAGTCACCGCGTTGCCATGGTTTCCCTAATAGAGGGCTGCCCTGCAGCTGACTGCAATGGAATCGTCCTGAGTACTTGCAGCTACGCGCCCCTCCTAATATGGTCACCTTCCGGTTTCCACCTACCACCGAGGTGGCAGCTCTAGGAGGCAGCTTACCTTCCCCCTTACACAGCGCCCTTTCTAATCGGGAGGGAGATTTACAGCATCGATCCTTTCTCTCTCTATCACAAACCCCTACCCTTGTCTGCTGGTTTTACAATAAGTTTATCATCCTGCTTAATACTTTGAAGAGCAACACGTCCAGCTTTACTACAATTGTTAAATACATTGTGATTCTGCTTGTGAAGTAAAACATCAACATCTTTCTCAACGAGTTAACAAAATGTATCATAAGAACATAAGAACATAAGAAAGTTTACAAACGAGAGGAGGCCATTCGGCCCATCTTGCTCGTTTGGTTGTTATTAGCTTATTGATCCCAAAATCTCATCAAGCAGCTTCTTGAAGGATCCCAGGGTGTCAGCTTCAACAACATTACTGGGGAGTTGATTCCAGACCCTCACAATTCTCTGTGTAAAAAAGTGTCTCCTATTTTCTGTTCTGAATGCCCCTTTTTCTAAACTCCATTTCAGGCTGAAAAAGTCCCTTGGGTCGACACTGTCAATACCTTTTAGAATTTTGAATGCTTGAATTAGGTCGCCACGTAGTCTTCTTTGTTCAAGACTGAACAGATTCAATTCTTTTAGCCTGTCTGCATATGACAGGCCTTTTAAGCCCGGAATAATTCTGGTCACTCTTCTTTGCACTCTTTCTAGAGCAGCAATATCTTTTTTATAGCGAGGTGACCAGAACTGCACACAATATTCAAGATGAGGTCTTACAAGTGCATTGTACAGTTTTAACATTACTTCCCTTGATTTAAATTCAACACTTTTCACAATGTATCCGAGCATCTTGTTAGCCTTTTTTATAGCTTCCCCACATTGTCTAGATGAAGACATTTCTGAGTCAACAAAAACTCCTAGGTCTTTTTCATAGATTCCTTCTCCAATTTCAATATCTCCCATATGATATTTATAATGTACATTTTTATTTCCTGCGTGCAGTACCTTACACTTTTCTCTATTAAATGTCATTTGCCATGTGTCTGCCCAGTTCTGAATCTTGTCTAGATCATTTTGAATGACCTTTGCTGCTGCAACAGTGTTTGCCACTCCTCCTACTTTTGTGTCGTCTGCAAATTTAACAAGTTTGCTTACTATACCAGAATCTAAATCATTAATGTAGATTAGGAATAGCAGAGGACCTAATACTGATCCCTGTGGTACACCGCTGGTTACCACACTCCATTCTGAGGTTTTTCCTCTAATCAGTACTTTCTGTTTTCTACATGTTAACCACTCCCTAATCCATGTACATGTGTTTCCTTGAATCCCAACTGCGTTCAGTTTGAGAATTAATCTTTTGTGCGGGACTTTGTCAAAAGCTTTCTGGAAATCTAAATAAACCATGTCATATGCTTTGCAATTATCCATTATCGATGTTGCATCCTCAAAAAAATCAAGCAAGTTAGTTAGGCACGATCTCCCTTTCCTAAAACCATGTTGACTGTCTCCCAGGACCCTGTTACCATATAGGTAATTTTCCATTTTGGATCTTATTATAGTTTCCATAAGTTTGCATATAATAGAAGTCAGGCTTACTGGTCTGTAGTTACCTGGTTCAGTTTTGTTTCCCTTTTTGTGGATCGGTATTACGTTTGCAATTTTCCAGTCTGTCGGTACCACCCCTGTGTCAAGAGACTGCTGCATGATCTTGGTTAGCGGTTTGTAAATTACTTCTTTCATTTCTTTGAGTACTACTGGGAGGATCTCATCCGGCCCAGGGGATTTGTTTATTTTAAGAGCTCCTAGTCCCTTTAACACTTCTGCCTCAGTTATGCTAAAGTTATTTAAAACTGGATAGGAACTGGATGACATGTGGGGCATGTTGTCAGTATCTTCCTTTGTAAAAACTTGTGAAAAGTAATCATTTAACATATTTGCTATTTTTTTTTTTCTTCATCTACGATTTTGCCATTTGTATCTCTTAAACATTTAATCTCCTCTTTGAATGTTCTCTTGCTGTTGTAATATTGGAAAAACATTTTGGAATTGGTTTTAGCTCCCTTAGCAATGTTCATTTCTATTTCTCTCTTGGCCTTTCTAACTTCCTTTTTGACTTGCGTTTGCAGTTCTGTGTACTCTTTCTGCGTACTTTCTTTTTGGTCCTTTTTTAATGCTCTGTAAAGTGCCTTTTTTCGCTGAATATTTTTTTTAATTGATCTATTAAACCATTTTGGCAATTTAGTTTTACATTTAGATTTGTCTACTTTAGGGATATAATTGTTTTGCGCCTCTAGTACTACATTTTTGAAGAACAACCATCCTTCTTCTGTGGGTGTTTTCTCTATTTTACTCCAATCTACTTCTGTTAGTCTCTGTTTCATACCTTCATAGTTTGCTTTTCTAAAATTGTAAACCTTAGCTTTAGTCTTTATTTTTGGGGATTTAAAAAACACTTCAAATGAGACCATGTTGTGGTCTGAGTTTGCCAGTGGTTCTCTGACCTCTGTTTTAGTTATTCTATCTTCGTTATTTGAAAAGACTAAATCAAGGCATGCCTCCCCTCTAGTGGGTGCCTTCACAAATTGTGTTAGGAAGCAGTCATTTGTCATTTCCACCATTTCTATTTCATCCTTCGCGCTACCCACCGGGTTTTCCCATTTTATTTGGGGGAAGTTGAAATCCCCCATTAGTATGGCTTCTCCTTTGCTACACACATTTCTAATGTCATTGTATAACAGATTATTGTGCTCACCGTCTGAATCTGGCGGTCTATAGCATGCTCCTATTATTATGCCTTTTGAATTTTTGTCTGTTATTCTGACCCATATTGATTCGGTTTTATTTTCTTTGTCCAGGTTTAACACCTGGGCTTCAAGACTGTTTCTTATGTATAGCGCTACCCCTCCTCCTCTTCTGTCCTGCCTGTCTTTCCTATACAGTGTATACCCACAAATATTATATTCGTCCCCATCACTCTCAGATAACCACGTTTCTGTAACACCTATCACATCATAGTTACCTGTTAGTGCAGTAGCTTCAAGTTCTAGAATTTTGTTTCTGATACTTCTAGCATTTAGATAAATACATTTAATGGTTGTCTTACCTGAGTTGTTGTTCTTGTTTTGATGCGGTCTCCCTTCTGTTTTTTTGTTGATTTCTCCCCCCTTCCTTTCTAGTTTAAATGCTTCTGAACCTGCTCGAGGATCTTTTCTCCGAGTAGACTAGTTCCCTTGTTATTTAAATGCAGTCCATCCCGTCTATACAGATGGTCCTCGTTGTAGAATGTGGTCCAATGATCAAGATAGGTGAAGCCTTCCCGTGTGCACCACGTCTTCAGCCATTCGTTTTGATTAATTATTTCCAGCTGTCCATATGGTCCTTTGCAAGGTGCGGGTAGTATACCAGAAAATACCACAGTTTTGGTTTTCTCTTTTAATTTCCTTCCTAGCTCTCTGAATTTGTTTTGCAGGGATTTTGGTCTGTCTCTTCCAATGTTGTTTGTACCGATGTGGACGACTACTACCGGGTCGTCTCCTGTTCGTTCTAGGAGCCTGTCCACGTTCTCAGTGATGTGCTTGACCGAGGCTCCCGGAAGGCAGCACACTGTTGTAGTAAGGGGGTCCAAACTGCGAACTGAACTTGCTGTGTTTCTCAATATGGAGTCCCCAACAATCATGACCTCCCTTCTTTTTGCTGTCTGGTCACCACTGTCAATAGGGTCCTGGATGTTGTTCCTTTCATTCTCTTGTTGTTGGTTCTGCTCATCACAATTCTGAAGTGACTCAAATCTGTTGGTTGTTTTGATTTCTGGTGGTTGTGTTTGACGAAGTTTCTTTTTTTCCCTGCTTCTGCCTACCTGAACCCAGCTGTTCTGACCTTCTATCTCCCTGGTGGCTTTCAGTCTGTTAGGGGTGATGCAGACTTCCATGAATTGTGGGTGTGCCAGTTCCTCAAGATCCTTTTGCTGTCTCACTTCTTCCAGCTCCATTTCTAGCATACTTACTAGTTTATGCAAATCCTGGATCGCGCGGCACTTTACGCACACTTGGTTTAGCTCCGCTGGGTTTTCTCGGATTTCCCACATCAAGCAGGTGTCACAGATTACTGGCTTGAAGACCATGTTGAGGGTTTTTTTTTTTTTTGAAGTTTAGTTTCTTCTGCAGCTGTCAACCTGCTTTCCAACTGCTTCGAAACTGCTCTGTACTTTTCCACGCCTGTACTTCTCCCACTCACTGTCGCTGGGAAGACTGCCTCGTTTAACTGCGTTGTTCTGCTGTGCTGTTGGCTCCTCCCCTCGCCTGTGTCTCAAAACGGCGCTGAATTTGAATCAGCTGCTCCGAGTTTCAGCTTGTTTGTTATCAGAAAAACACACACGGCTGTTTGACTTTGAGCTGCTGCTGTGTTTCCCCAATGTCCTCTATTTTCTGATTAAAGCAATTCAAGATGCAATTTCTCCTTTCTGCTTCGAAACTGCTCTGTACTTTTTTTTTTTTTTTTTTTTTATTATTTGGTACCTCTTAATAAAACTCCCACTCAGAACATTGTTCGCTTTCTTCAGCCCCCTAACGAAGACTGAAACTAAAAAGTCCTATTTGATTTTACTAAGCACAGTGGTTTTAAATAAAAAAAGGATTCTGATCTAATAATAGAGTGACAAAACTCTGAAGAGAAATAATGTTTTATGTATTTTGATATAATAAGAAACATAATATTTAAACTAACAAGTGTTCCCCTTCAATTCGAAAATAACCATTAACGTATCGATCGCTGTATTGTTAGTAGGTAGGCATAATTTACTTTTAATTCTAAATGGCGTATAGGTTCTAGAAGTAGGTACATTAGAGTGGTTTTTCAAAGATATTCTTTATTTTCAAAGTACGAAAAAACTTAGTTCTACCTTTATGCGAAAGGGATTAGTAGAAGCCATCGGAACAAACAAGGGTCATTTTATTGAAAAGGGATTGTTGAGGTTCTTTAAGGTCCTGACCACTGAAGTTAAAGATCAGTTCATTTTTCTCCCACTGTGATGTTTCCGATTCCATTGTCCCGTTCCTCTTCTCCCCCTCCGTGTTTTCTTTCTGCCAACCTGGGGTATCGGCGTGATGTATCTCCACCTTTGTTGATCCTTGAATGTTTGTGCATCTAAAAAAAATCCCCTTCAGAATCAGCGAGCGGGTCAGAGGTGCTGGATCCAGATGTAGTAAAAATGCGGTCAGAAAAACGTACTGTTTTATTTTATTTTATTTTATTTATTTATTTATTTATTTATTGGGAGTAACTTAGTAGATAACCATAGGTAGACTCGTGCATCTCGATATTCAATGGTGTATCTCTTGTATTTGTTTACTTTCTGCTTTTGCAGTTCACTTCTGTATTTGTCAGTGAGCGATTTCATTTCCAGTTCTAGTGATTGTAGATGTTCCGTCCCAGACATATCTTGTCGTCTTGTTTTGACTTTGACAGTTTCTTCCTGAGTACTGGATAGTTCTTTATTGACAAAGTCGATTATTAGAACTGTTACAACATTAAATCACACAAAATTTGGTCTTCTGATTTGTATAATGCATATTATGTAAACAAAAGTTGCTGTATTAAAATCTTCTACCTAATAGTTATATGTAGCAACTCTATATGGCTGCTGCTCTGCAAGCTTATTGTATATATCGCAAGGAGCATCAACAATTACATGTAAATAAACAACCTGTATTTTAATTATTTAAATTATGAAAACATAATTACTGTTCTAGATAACGTATTTTTAAAGTACATGTGAATGTTGTATTCCTTTGTATGGATTACCTGTAAAATAGGGTTTTTAATCAAATATTTATTAGTATGGAAATAAATTATGCAAATTAGTACCATCGAAGGTCAAACCTTCCTTATGTAATGTTTTCCGAACCTTTGAAGGTCAGAATGGACCCTTCGTTGCAGCCCTAAAAAGTATCGTATCGAAGGTTGCGTAGTGTGAAGTAGTTCGCCATGAGATAGATCTGTCAACTTGTCAACATCTTGTGTAAAAAATAAATTAAAAAAAATTATAATTTTGGGTTGGTAAGCATTCTTGGTTATGTAAAGCAACATCGAAACCTAAAATACTGAAGTTCTGCACCTCCTATTAAAAGGTATTTCTATCGGCCTGGTGCGTGAAGTCTGATTTGCCATGTATAATGTGCAGAAATATGTTTTGGCAAATATGTTCTGAATTACATTTTCTTCATTTGATTTCATGAAGTTAAAATTATTATTGAGACTTTGCAGTCCAGACACGTCAGGTCCAATTCATTTCCACACGTGCTGTTTATTTTAGATGCACTGTTAGTGTTTTTTTGGGGGTTTTTTTTGAGTAAAATTGGTTTAAAAGGCACTGAATCGCAAAAGGACACACAGTACTGTATCTACGGCCAAGCCCCACCCCTTGTTTGCTGTATTTTTCACATATCTCTTTATAGACTTGCATACTGATAAATCCTCGCCTGGTCACTCGTTTTATCACCACACTCCTCAGTAATGTGATCCAAGTCATTATTTTATCACTATAAAATCTCAGAAAGCTCTGCAAATGTCTGTGATATTCTTTGAGCGCTGGATGCAGAAACAGCTGCCTCCTTTGTTATGTCCGTGTTATCTCTGTAGTGCATGGGGCTATGAGATGCAGCTTTTATTTTTTTTTTTTTTTTTTTTTTTTTTCGGTTTCATTCGGCTCCTATAGATCTCACTTGGCCATTGAAAGGTTTTCTGTGCTTTTTCCGGAGAAAAAACGACTAGAGACATGTGCTTTAAGTCTTTTTTAAGTCAGACAGGGTCTGACACTGGACTGGAAAGGGAAAATTGTAATGTCGGTCCTGGTTTGACATAGGACCACAAAGGGTTAATCACTAATTGATTGTTTATTGTTTTAGTAAAAGCAAAATTTTAAAAATTATATTATAGTTTTGTGGGACAATAGGGGGGCAAGTAGATTTTTAAGGACAAATAGATCGTTTTAGTATTTTGTCCCATGGACAAGAAGTTTTTTTTTTTCAAAATGTTTCAAATCTATAATTGGGGTTTCAGAGTTTTATACTCTCCTTTTAAGAATTAAATTGATACCTGTTAAGCAATTTGTCTATCCCAATCACAACTGAGAAACGTGTTAGTAAAATTGATTTAATTCATTTTTTTCAGTGAAACAACTAAATGGGCTTTTAAATTGTCCAAGCCTTGGTTTTTCCATTTACAAGCAGAACATACAAAAGAGATTGCGACAAGTCTTTATTAAAGCTATAATGAAAAATAAAGTATTTTATGCTACACACTTTATTGCAATCGTTATATGGAACTATTTACATTAACAAAGACGAGTCGCTTCTGCTTTTAAATGAATAAGTAAGACATGATTTTAAAAGCCCATCAAGTTTTCACAGAAACAATTTAATCATTTTTACTATTTGTGCTTTTCTCAGTTGTGTTTGAGATACGCAAATGGCTTAAAAGGTATCAATTTCATTTTTAAAAGAGAGTTGAAAAGTCAGGCTAAGCTGGTACTTTGTTGGATTCAAACAAGCCTTGTTTTCTGCCACACAATGCCCACTGCCTCCCATTTTGGCATCAGTGTTGGTTACCTTGTTTTGTGTTTGGGACATATATATATATTGGTGGTGCAGTCAGCACCCTAATTTCATATTCGATTATCGTATAGGCATTTTTCATATTAAAAAAAAAAAAAAAAATCAGGGGTGTGCATTTTTGAAAATTAAAAAATCTACTTGCCCCCTTGACGTTGCAGGATTTTGGTTTTATTTAACAGTGAACACAATCCATCAATTAGTGATTAACAGGCGTGATTAACAGGGGTGATTAACAGGGGTGGCTGTAGCCTTCAGCTTGATGGGTTCAATAAATTATTCAAGATACACCAAAAGGTTCCCTGTGAGCTCACCTCAACAAATTTATAACATACTTTGTGTGTTCATTTCAGTTCAGTTTGGAACACATTTGCTAGAGCAAAAGTACAACTATAATAAGCAATACCTGGTAGTTAATCGAATATAAAAATAGCTTCTGCCTCACACCCCCACTTGTTCTCTATATGCTGAATCCAGCTCCTGATGTACAGGTGTTTTAGTTTGTTGCATCACAGATACAAAGTCATTGCCAACGATTGCTTCTGTTTTGTGGATTTTTCTTGAAGTTTTCAGTTATGTAACTGCTGAACCCCAGATTCTTTAAGGACTTGTGTTTAACCAGTCAAGTTTCTCTGTATTATGTACTGAACTGCATGCAATATGCAATATTGTGCAAATGCCATGTTTTTTTCTTTTGTTTATTATATAGCCTGTTTATAAAAAAAAAAAAAAAAGGTACAACATTTTACAGCTATTTTTCCTCATCTAACATCTTGTCACATGATGTCTAACTGGAACACTGCTGCAGCAGGGTGATCCTGGTTTCATACCCTGATTTATTTTATATTTTTGAGGGGGGTGGTAACATTCTTTCCCTGCCCTACTCACTGAAAAATAAATACATAAATTAATATATAAACACATTGCCATGTTTTAGTCTATTTTAAAATAACATTGTACAGATAGTGTCATAAGTATTTCATTTATATCATTATAAACATATTTGTCAGTCTTCATGTTTTAATAGTTTCACAAATCAATGGATTATGCATGTCCAATAAATAACTAATAATGCTTCTGTTCAAATCTAGAAACTGTGTAACTTTACTAAATTGTTGCATTTAAATGTCAGGTTCACGTATTAAGAAAGCAAACGATTAGTCTGCCATGCCAGAGGCTCTCAGGCAGCCATTTTGGGGTTTCTTTGTAACCAGTAGAAGATCAGCTTCTTCCACAGTTAGCCAATCTGAAGAGGTAGGGGTGGGACATTAAACACTTTTTAAAATGTTTGTGCTTTGGTGCTGCTAGACTTCTACAATTCAGTTTTCAGAAATGTGCATGTCTCTCTAGAAATATAGCGTCTTTCTAGCAACAGAATGAACATAGGAAAAATAAATAAATAAAAACTACTTGTCTGACAGGCAAAGTATATTGTCCCTTGCACGAATCGTGCTGCCCCGGGCATCAGGTGATACGAATTGCACACCCATGTTATTGCAATAACAGCCTGATTTTCTAAAGGTGCAGAGGGAAAAGCAGGTCGCAAACACTGCTGAGGGCTGCTCTCCAGGACAACGGTTGAGTAGCTCTGCTGTAGAGTAATCAAAATGAATCTTAAAATAGACTGACAATGTCATCCTCAAACAGAATTTTAAGGCTGGGGCGATGCCTAATTTTGCACTAGCGATATCTGGGAAGCGCTTCGATATTCTCCAATGTAGATTACAGCTCAACAGTCACAGTTTAAATAAGACATGAGAAGGGGGTATGTTTTAAGTGTATTTTGGTGTTTTGCAAATATAAGGTGTTATTTGCAGAATAGAACCAGTTATGAATTTCATTTGCTTAACAAGCTGAAATGAGTATTTTCAAAAAAGCACAAAGCCTAAAATACTTTTGAAAACACATTTTGCAACCTATCTGGATTCGCAAAGGTGTTTGCGACCTGCTTTTCCCTCTGCACCTTTAGAAAATCAGGCTGTTATTGCAATAACATGGGTGTGCAATTCGTATCACCTGATGCCCGGGGCAGCACGATTCGTGCAAGGGACAATATACTTTGCCTGTCAGACAAGTAGTTTTTATTTATTTATTTTTCCTGTGTTCATTCTGTTGCTAGAAAGACGCTCTGGCTATATTTCTAGAGAGACACGCACATTTCTGAAAACTGAATTGTAGAAGTCTAGAAGATAATTCTGATCAGGGGTGCCTGAAGTTGGCCGTTCCAGTCCTAGCTGTTTCATTTCTTCTCTTCCAAGTTGTTTAATTTAACAAAATAAGTTCCAACCAAAAGTAGTTCATTATTAAATGTGGAGTGGAATGGCCATCCTGAACTGACTGGCCACCCCTGTTTTAAACAGTCAATTTTTTTTTTCATGATTGATTTTTTCTTTAACGTCAGAATAGTTCATTACATATTAACAGTAGTTTACCAGGCAGGTGAGGGCTGTACTCGAGGTTGGGAGTGACCTGAAGTCAATGGGTGTTCTTTCCATAAGGTTGTTTCTTAAACAAAGATAACTGAACCTGTATTACAGGATTGCTTAAGGAGCAAAGTACGCATTTTATTTGAGTCACTGCAGGAAGTGTTTTCAAATTGCTGACACTATGCTATAAAACAAATAGGAAAAAAAAAAAAAAAAAAAACAGCAACAGCAGCTTTTGGCTGTTCTGAGTTTTTCACAATAAAAGCATAAAGCTGTCTTGGAATGCATTCCTGACAGGCTCAATGTGTGCATTCATCAATACATGGTCTTTCGGTTCATCGCAGCGTCAGTTGTCTTGCCTTGTATTCCAGACTATAAATTGTGGCATAACAATTGAGAAAGGAAGGAAGCCTCATTTTTGACAGTGGAGGCTATAGGGTGCCGTCGTTGGCATATTCCACCATTGAAACGAAATGTCTTGGTGTAAAACCAGTCAAAGTTGTTCTTAACAAATCATCATTTCTAATAAACTTTGTTTTTATCCCCTTTCCAAATGTTATAGAAGGGTACAAACCATTGCTTTCCCAGCAGAACTTACAGCAGATGCCACTGGTCCAGCAGAGCAGCTCCTCTAGGGAACTTTGTTACAGTGTAAGGAGAGAGAAAATGTCAGTACTCTTTACAGTAGCTGTTTGTTGTACAGTTTGGCATACAGTGCTCCGCCTTTCATAAGGCAGCCCTTTTCTATTTTAGAGCAGGTTATAAGGCAGTACGGTCATGGCTCCCATGTGCCCCATAATGCCATTACACTAACACTAGTATTCTTGTAATAAGGCGGAACACATATACCATATATCTCTTAATGACTCCCGACTACAGTGTTATATAGGGAGAATACTGTATTTTATGCACCTGACATACAGGGGGAAATGCTGCTGGTTTAGAAAGAAAGTAGGATTTTGGAAAAGTTATATTTTTTTTCAGTAAATGGTGGCTGTGTTGGATTTACAGGTTTTCTAATTTTATTAGAAAAATACAGTAGATTATGTGCAATAGTTCTTTGCGGTATTGCGCCTACTTCTTGATTAATAACAGGACTAAGTATTGTACAAATGTTTTATTTCAAACTGATGCTATGCAAATTAAGACACGTTTGTGTTTGTTGTTGATGCAGCTTTGAGGCATTTCTAAATGTTCTCGTTCAGGAGACGCTTCCACCACCTGTAGTATCTTGAACTGGTGGGAAGACCTGTGTCATTTGTCAGGTTTGATGTACAATAACCTTAAAGCTTACCTTAAACCTTCATCTTCTTTGCTTGGGGAGTTTTATGTCATAGTTGCAAAAAATCTCAGATTAAGTACACAACATCCAATGGAATTTATGGATAGAACAAAAGCATAGCTGAGAAGAATGGCTGGTGGAACTACATTTTGCAAGGAACAGCTCGGTTTAAATTTGCTATAATTAAACAATTGTCAGTATTGTTTTTCAATCAAAACTGCCTCTGGAGCATCCTTTCAATAGCATGATGGGCTCCACCAATACGCATTAACTAACAGGGTGAAAAACTACATCTTACTGTTAGCTTGTATTTGAAATTCTTTTGAAATGATTCAGGTTCTCACAGTCTGTTTTGCATTTTGACTTTAGTTATAACCAGTAGGTAGTATGTTGCTTTTATTATGTTGATAATACTGTATTGTTGCCCATCTGATGCAGATCTTTCGACTATCAAGAGGTCTAGGAAAATAGCTCCACTCAAATGTCAGACTGCTAATGCTGACCAGGAAAAATAACTCCAGTTCATACAGCAGACCACTGCTCCCTGTCCAGGGGTGTTTTTATATAATATTAATTTACATTTGTATTGTTTTTTGGGCATTGTACAAGAGGTGTTTTATTGTAAGGGACATACTGTAAACCAAGCGCCCTCAGTATTTTGACTTCTAATTTAAATATTACTGTAGACCTGTAGAAAAAGTAATTGAACTTATCCTTAATTTCTATCAAGGATAACGCTGAAATACTTAATATTCTGAGCAACGTGCAGCTTCATGATGCTAGCATTTTAACTGGGTCTTTCACTGCCCACTTAGATGTTTTAGGCCCTGTCCACACTACATAACCGATTTCAAGAACTGTACTAAAAAAATAATGTTTTAATTAATCCAGCTCAAAGGGTCCACACTAAAGTACAGTTTCATGTTTAGTTGGTCTTAATGCATACAAACATTATTAAAATAGTTTGGTTACAGTTCCTAGCCAAGCAATGGACCGTGGCACTATCTGCTTACAACCTTGCAAATATGGAGTCCGTGCCCACAGTATTGCTTAGGATGAACATTATGGGTTTATTTCTTAAAAACACAAGGTATCCGCTATGGAAAAGGCAGCAACAGTCTCACCATAGGCAAGTTTTGGATTGACTCCTCCTTGATTCTTGTTCTTCTTTTTTTTTTTTTTTTTTTTTTTATCATGTACAAAACTTGTTTATTATGCTTGCGGTACCTTTGTTCTTTGTGAATCTGACTTTAGATTTGCTGTTGTTGGGATTAATTTTACTTAGCCTTATTTTTTAATCGAAATACAATTGGCACAGAATCAGTATAATTTTAATTTTTTAAATAACTAATTTAAAATACTTCAAATTTTTCAAAGTCACTCTCACGTGAGGTGCTGCTATAATGTATCGTCTGTTTTAATTACAAAGTGCAGGCAACAAATTTTAGTTTAATTGTGTTGTCCCTCACCTTAAAATAAAAAAAAAGACACAGAGGACCAGCACAGAATAAAAGTAAGACTAAACAAATATTTATTGTTAAGTTAAACTGTGTTTCTTTTTGTGAGTAATAATTAGCTTTATGAATCCTGAGCAAAATTACACAACACTTTAGCCTTGACTTAAAGTTTAGCAGTCTTGGTATCCTCTACAAATTTATTGAACTGAAGGCAATTTTGGCCATGAACAAAAAGGTCCCATGGTGTAGCGGTAAAAGGCAGTGTCTTCAGCACAGGGAGCTACTGTACATCCAGGCTGCTGTTTGCCAAGCTGGCGGGCTGCCCAGTGGGAATGCATTTGACCGCATTGCTGGTGCGGAGGTTTAATTTCCCAGTAAGAGATCTCGCAGCCTCTGTGCACAGCTATCCCCTGCCTACGAAGTCGCTCAGTGTAAAAATAAATAAATAAATAAATAAAACACCTGTGGCTGCTAAGGAGGAGTGGAAGAACTGGTTATTTTACCAATTTAGAGCCCTACAACTGTATGAAATTTGTAAAGTCCCAAGCATACACTTGGTTGTTATATGTAAGTGGAGCATATTTTCATACAGTGTTAACATGATTAAAGCCCTGGTCACACTTGGAACAATAAACGATAACCATAAACCGTTTATGGAGCGGTCACACCAGAACGAAAAAGGGCTCTAATATATTGTACAGCAAATGCCAATCAACTTTTTAGTACACACCCACTTTTATTTCCTGCAAGATGAGTGGCATTTAGAACTGATTAGGAGTTTGCTACGCATGTGGACTGGCAGAGCTATACTGGTGTTCTTTTCTGAAAAGAGACTAATATTGCAGATAGCAGACTGTTTGGTTCAAATTGCATGTACTGCTAACCATTGATAGAGACGTTGCGTCTACAAACTGCCCAACATTGACTGCAAACTAACGAGATAACAATGCTGTGGACTAGAAGGGGAGAGGCTTTAAAGACTTCAGAGAGATCGAAAGAGATAATGCCACTGGGATCAAAGGGGGTCCCAAGAAGATAACAAAAGGCAGATGTATGGACCTTTTGTCTCCAGGAGTGTGAAGAATGCACTCAGTTCAGAGGGTGTCACACTAGCCTACACACACAGACACACACACTCACACAATAAATTAAATTACCTTTGCAATTGGTTAAGTGTCAGAGAAAGGGGAGGTGGACCATCTATACAGAAGGGTATTTAATGTCATGCAAACATTGTAATGATGAGTATTCTGTTTGTCCTGTACCTGGGACCAGACTCCCTGCATATTTCAATAAACCTAACAACTGATTGAAGAAAAGGACTCTCTGCATTTTCTTGAATCTACTTAATCACTATCATTTTTTTAAGTTACTTCATGAGGAATATTAAAAAATACTTCTGTTGAATTATATCGGGTTTTCAACTGGGGGATACAAACACTCAAATAAAAATATTGAGTATTGATTTAGAAGTGAGTAGTTTTTTGAGATTTATGATTATACTGTATTTACAGTATAATCGTCAATCTCGAAAAACTACTCTCTTCTAAATCTAAATCTTTTGTAGTCATTTTTGTATTATTTTAGTATAAATACATGTTAATTTGAATTCATATGTTGTTTTTTTCTGACTTTATGTGAACGAAAAGACACACATTTGCCCGTTTTCCCATTGGAAATAGTGATATTTCAAAATATCACTGTCCTGGTCACAAAAGCAAAGTTTGTATGGAATAATAGCAATTTTCTATACTTTTGAGGCATAAGCAATTAGGAAATAACACTTACTACCCAGGAACAAAAATTGTGTTACGTATTGTTATCGTTGCTGTTTTCAGCTTGTCGTAAGCGCAGTGTTTCTCCGTTTTAAAAGTATAAATGCTCTGGTAAAGAGACATAGTCATCACAATACTCATAATTTAACGTTCTTTGTTTATTAGCACGGCTACATTTTATTAACAGTAGTAGCGGCTGGTGAATATGTTGTCTGTTTTTTGATACATTTCTTGCTAGCAATAGAAAACCGAAGGAAAACACATGAGTGAGAGTGCAAAGCGACAAAGTTACACAGAGTCCCTGTGGATCATTTTTATGCTAGCTTTAATTAAAAAAAAAAAAAGTGTATTGTTAGTAATTACAGTTTTATCTTGAGGTTAATGTTTTTGATACTGTAAACATTTTAAACAGCACACGTAGTTCTGCTGAGGTGGGAAGTAAATAGTAAGGTAATAAACATTTACAGTGTAGAGTATTTTGTATTTCTAATGCCCAATAGAATGTGAATATGAGTTTTTACAAAGATTCCTAAATACTGTCTTAATTCTTTACATCCAAAGAAATGTAATTAAGTTTTAAGAATGAAGTCTAGTGTTTAGGTTTCTGTCTCAGCAATTTGTCAGTCTCAGACTTGTGTAAAATTATATATTAATTAAACAGGGGAAAAAAGAAAGGTGTTAACCAGATTATTCTGCCTTTTCTGCAACTGTGGAACCATTCAGTTAGTGAAAATTGTAACGGGTACTTCAGCTAAAACCTCCCAACAGAAGGGGCACAGTTTAAAAAAAAGGTTGAAAACCCCTGTATTAGATCAACAGAAGGCTTAGGAGACAGAGAAGACGAGTGTGGGTACACAGAACACTACAGAGTAGGGAGGAGTTAGGGGAATCCCACACGCTCGTTGGTATAGTCTAGTGCTGAAAATTACAACATAAAATAAGAACATGGTATGTATCGCTCATTACACCTTACTGAATACGACGATAGACGATACTCCATAAATTATGTATATAGTTTTACTGATGATGATTATTATTTAAAGCAAAAAAAGCAACTACAATATGCAGACCTACATGTCTTTTATGGAGCATGTAGGTTTATACATCATGCTTGTGCTAATAATTATACATTAATGATTGTTTATCAAATAATTTATAACACATAAAAAAAGATTACTTGATGTATACTAGAACCAGTTTTCCGACGTGATATATCCTGTATTTAATGTTTATCGTGTTTAAATAATATGAACTAACACCAGGTAGGTGGTGAGGTCATATTTAATACAGCTCTGATTGGCCAGGAACATTTATCGTATAGTTGTAGCAGGAAAAAAATTGCTCTGAAAGCGATCGAAACGATAGCTGCCATTATTGTTTACAATGATCATTATCATTGTAGTGCGACCACCTCTACTCATTTGAACTGGAACGATTTTTAAAAATCGTTATTGTTCCAGCATAATATAGCAGTACACCAGATGATAAAGGCCAAACCCTAATCCCCCAGGGGTAAAGACAGTATAAATTTTCATGTTTACAAGCCATTTTATCTGAAATGAAATTTGTGTTAGCTCTCTCCATCAGATTTGCCTCCAGTGAGTGTGGCACAGTAAGAGTGCACGAGTTACTCGTTCAGTCTCTAATAGTGTTGTTATCCTCTTGAAGAAGAAGATTAGATCTGAAGATTAGAATAGAAGTGGAACATTAAGCCCATCTATTAATCTGTCAGAGAAGCAGCTCCGTTGCTGTGTACCTTAAAAGGTCAAAGCTGTCGGAATGAAGATTGTTTTGCCCTTTCCCTCTCACAGGAGTAACTCAGAAAGGCTTTAGTACAGTTCAGTAAAACTACAGTACTTATTTACTTATTCATTTAAGGCTGCATTTACTGGGTCCGTTTTGAAACAGTCTGGTTTGTTTAGTTTGAAACAATGTATCAATCTGCTTGCTGTTCACACTTACCTGCAATCAAAGAGACTGCGTTCATTTGGATGCAAATTTAAAGTTTGCTTTGGTCAGTTTTCATTTTTTTCAGGACTGAGTTCATTTGTGTTCATAATGCAGTTTGCAAGTGCACTCGTTCAATTTCTGTGGTGTGTGAACCGAACGATTTCAGTATCCTGCAAGGTATCTTGAAAGATGGCAGTTATTGAAGTATTGCTTCAGTTTTTAATAGCATGTTTTAGATTCGTGATTTTGTTTTGTTTGGTTTTTTTTTGGTGGGGAGGGGCACTTTGTTAATTTAATAAATATATTTGTTCAATACTGCACTATTCAGTTACACTGCAGTGTTCTTCTACTATAGGCATTGAACAAAGTAATCGTTTTTTTCCAGTTCGACTTGGCTTTTGGTGTCTGACCAAGTTTCTATGAGCGCTTTAGTTTCTTGCACTGTCCATGTAAAGAGAGTACCAGATTTGCATAGTAAAAAAAAAGTGTTTTGTTCTTCAATCCCCTGACTCCATAGCAACACTGAAGCTGTTAAAATAACAGTATATAATAACAAAGGAATTGTTTTCAAATGATAATGACTCTCTATGTTCTTTATATTGTCATCTCAAAACGTGTTAAATGTACAAAAAGACAAAGAAAAATAAATCGGCTGTTAGTATTGCCACTTAAACTTGTGACTGACACATGATCAAAAGATCAAATAAATGATACAATCGCAAAACCAGGAAGATTTAACAATTTTACTGTTTCTGACCGGGATGAAAAATGTAGGACAATTTTGTTTTTCCTCTGCTTGTTTCCTCAGAATATGAAATAAACTACGTGTTACTTCTGAGTCTGGTTGCCTTGTACAGTTTGTTTTCCTTGTGCAAAAGGACCAAGTCCAGCAGTTGTTCACATTGAGTTTTAGCAGGCAAACCAGACTCTGTGCGTTTGCCAAACGGCCCAAGACCACCTCTTTAGGTGAACTCGGTACGGTTCGTTTTCCAAGCAGCCTTTGTTGTTCACACTTCACACCAAACCTATTGAGTGCAGACAAACCCTCTAAACTGACCCGGTGTGAACACAGCTTAAGATAAATTGGCCTAACTGATTGTACTGAAGTCAATTTTTTCTATCACAGACAAGGTCTGCGTTTTAGGTCCGGAGTTCAGCAATGCATTAGTCTGAGATTCAGTAACTTTGCATTGCTTTACCTGTTGTGTTCCCTGGGGCAAATTTCTAAAGGAGATGCGATTTTAATTCTGGGGTATATAGAGTTACCCTGCTTTTTTTCTATGTTGCACTAACATATATAATATTTTACATGTAGTGGATTATATTTGTAAACTTTTCCATGTTACTAATTGCTCTAATTTTGAATTTACAGCCATGGTGGGAAATTAATGTCTATGCTGGTTTTAGCATACACAGAATGGTTTACTAAATGGGGAGCAAGTTTAATTAATTACAGGAGAGTTATTGTAAAGTAGCCAATGCTTTTTCAATGGCTTTTCAGCAAACTTGAGATGCAGACTAAATCAAAGTTACTCTTCACTTTTACACATAACTTAATATGAATGACATACATTTGGTTATGTGACTGTAGTTTGTGGATGATAACGATCTAATTCACCAATGGTCAAGCTGTATTGTTTTTGAAAACTGCTCTTTTGTGGCATTCATTTTACAAAGCTGTCACTGTATTGTATTGTGGAAAGGCTATAAAGGGTTAAGCTTTTAAGCAGCAAGCAAAAATAATTAATACATTTAAGTTTTTTTTGTTTTGTTTTTTGTTTTTTTAATATATAAAGTGTTTACTGCCCTGTTTGTGGTGGTCTTGCATTGATTTTTACATTTTTCAGAAAGTTACGTTATTTATACTGTAGCATCTTAATTCATTTAACCGCTGTCCTTGAAAACTACACTTAAAACAATGAACATATAAAGATGACTGTAAATGCCAAATCAAGACCATGTTTTCAGTGATAGTTTAACCAGTAAACAACTATTTACACAGGGGGTTTAAATGTTTAATTAATAGATAGGAGATTTACAGCCTTTCATTTTAGAGAACTGAGGATGCAGGATTGTACCTTTGCAATGAGAGACGTGTGGATATTGCAAAGATTTAAAAAAAAGAAAAAGAAAAAGAAAAAAAAATCTTGCTGTGCCATCTGTTCCTGACACATGCACACGCAGTTTAGCTAAATTATAATTCTTCCTGAATACATGTAAGAATGACTGGGATCTCTGATATTTGTCAATGTGCTTTTTGTTTTGTTTTTCTTTTACTCATTGTTGTATTTAATGTCAAATTACTGACTGACACTTTTCACACATCCATAAATTGTAATCCAAATTTACAAGCCATTTTCTTCCTCCCCCAGACGTGACAATGGGTTGCATCAAGAGTAAAGAGGACGAGGGTCCAACTATAAAATACAGACCTGAAAATGCTCCAGATTCTATAAGTGTACATGTTGGACATTATGGACCAGATCCCACACAATTAAGTCAGTCACCAGCCTCTAAGGGACCAATTTCTAACTATAACAGTCATTCCATGACACCATTTGGAGGATCATCTCTGATGACACCTTTTGGTGGGGCATCCTCATCCTTTTCTGTTGTAACAAACCCCTTTCCAAGTGTTATTACAGGTGAGTTTAAAAAGTCTATAAGTATATATTTAATTTTCATTTTTGCCCCCCCCCCCCCTTTTTGTAGAAGTATTCTGAATCTCATTACAGAATATTTTACTTTAAAGTCAGTAAAGTCTACTCCTCCATTCTCATCTGTTCATTAGACTTAATTACAGAGTTTTAATTAATTGATAACTTTGTCACGTTTGCTGTTGATTGCGTGAGATTGCTCAATCGATTTCAATAAACTTGATTGCAAGGATTGCTGTGCCCTGTCATCAAGTCCCACAAATTGAGTGTGCCCAGTGTTAGTTTTAGGAAGGTCTGCCCTGAAAACAGCAGCCTCCCAGTGTAAATCCTTTTGCATTTGAAAGTATATGACAATGTGTTTACTCTGCCATTTCCAAGCTTAGTCAATACATTTTTATACAATTTCTATTAAAATGAGTAGGATGTTTGTCTACCAGTATGCGCTTGCCCATGATTATGCTCAAATATCTATTAATAGCTGAGGGGTGGTGTTTTGGTTGAATAGATTGTTTTGTTATAAATCTGTAATAATGCCTCTTTCAAACCCCGTCCACTCAGAAGTCATATACACATTTACCAGCCTCATATGCTTTCATGGAAACAAACATCCAAACAAGAAAACTTAAACTGTAATTATGTTAGCAAACAAGTCAACAAAGATGGGAATTTGAAATGAGCATGTGCCCCGCTTTACCTACCGTCTCTGCACTGCAGATCAGCATTTGTAAGAAGGCTACTTTAAAAGTGTTGCATTAAGATTGTTTATTGTAAGATGTGCTTTATAATTAAGCATCTTCGTAAGTGGTGAGCTTTTTGTATTTTGCCATGGTTCTTCAACATGTCATATCATCTTAAACCTTTTGAGATATCGACTTTCATTAAACTCCTCAGGTAAAATGTAACGGTTCCCTTCATTTTGACCTGTTACATACAACAATATGATTTTTTGTGCCCCTACTTTTCAAAGCTGCTACCATTACACTCTCAATGCCTCCTATTTCTGAGTGTACTGACTTGCATAGTTATAGGTTGGTGACTACAATATGAATATCAGGTAAAAGTCATGTGGTTTCGTTATGATGGACTGCGCTCCTTAAGTCTTTATTTTTTTGTACACAGCTGTATCATTTCAGTAAAATTGCATATAGGTTTTCAAATAAAGTACCACTATCCACATGTGCACACATGTTCTCTATGATTCTCTTGATCAGCTTTGATTGTTGGTGTTGTCCAATTTTAAAATAAACTATTTTGTACTTATTCCTCTTCACCACTTCATTTCAATTCAATTCATTTGAATGTTTAAACAACATTCAATCACACATTGCATTGCATTACTAAAACAATGCAGTTAGTTATCAAATAGGCCTTCTGGTACATGCATTTGGTTTTGATAATTTTTGTGTTGGAATGTGTGAACTTCATTATTTTTGAATCTCTGCATTTAGGTGGTGTTACAATTTTTGTGGCCTTATATGATTATGAAGCTAGAACTTCAGATGACCTCTCATTCAAAAAGGGTGAAAGGTTCCAGATCATTAATAACACGTAAGTAAGCTCACTGCAAGAGGAAATGCACATATAACTCAAACAATAACAGGGATTACATAAATAACATTTTCCCTCTGCCCTTAGAAACTGCTGCAACAGTCAGCCTCTTAAAAGTAAGTTGTTCACATGAAGTTGAATTGCAGCCCTTCCAGAAACCCTCAGCTGCTTCACAGATTAGTCACGTCGGTTTTCAGCCAATCATATCGAGTTTTGTGTGGTATATGCTGCAACAAGTCAGTCACATGCTTGACAAATGTCATCTGCACTTAATTTTCAATATACATTCCACAAGTTTTATAAATCTTATTGGTAACTAACTATTCCTTTCCTCATGACACCTCTAAGAATTCCCTTTAACATCAATCTGTTCAAAAGGGAGAGTAGATATTTCAAAATGTGCTTCTTAAATATGAAATGGTTTTAAAATGTAATAAATAATTTTAACATAAACAGCTTTTGTTAAATGTATGACAGTTGCTGACTAAAATACTGTAAACTTTAAATAATCCATTGATTGCCCATGATTGTTTTAGTTGAGCTGTAGGTCAATTTCTCACCATTTACAAAATGTGTACCAAGGTTATTCAATGACTACACCATTCTATGACTGGGAAATGTTATATAAAATAAAAACCAGGAACATAAAACAACAAAACTTATAACCTCATTTTATGGATTCATTTCCAGTTTTAAAGTAATGATGTTTGCTTCTTTTAGTTGAAATAATGTTTCTGAAACAAATTAGAACTGTATCCTTTGCTGTCTTTTTATTTTTTTTTTATTTTTTATTAAAAACAATTCTCTTTCAGGGAGGGAGATTGGTGGGAGGCGAGATCTATCACTACAGGAAAGAATGGATACATTCCTAGCAATTATGTTGCTCCCGCTGACTCCATTCAAGCTGAAGAGTAAGGCTATTTCTTATCAGTGCTAATCCAGTTGATTACAGATTATTTTAATTTGAAAAACATGAACTTTTTTCACATTTCATTGCCATGTCCTATTTAAGTGTGTTTAGCTTGTGTTAAACCAGTAATGTCTTTTGATGTGATTTATCATTTAATCAACAGATAATATAATAAAATTGAGAAATGTTCCTAATTATCCTCTTGTCTGGATATGTGGGCCTCTGTTGAGATTAACATATAGACCATGTTTATTCCCAGGGTTTTGTATGTAACTATTCCTTTACCTTACACAGACCCACATTTTTGTATTTAAAAATAGTAAATCCGATGGGTCCCTGAGTGGTCCCCTGAGTTAACGCGCTGCCGCTGGGAGCGCAGGATGAGTCGCACAGTTTGGACGGCGCTGGTTCGTGTCTGGGTTGTGCAAAGAGGCTGAACCTTGCTGGGGGCATTGGCTCAGACACTCCCAGGGTGGGGGATGGGAAACTGGCAGGGACTCTTTCTCCTAATTGCACAGCAGAGAACCCTACTGGGCAGGCACTGAATAAATTCAGAGTGAATAAAAGCAGGGCTGATCTCTGTTCTCCAAGATCGGTAGCCTGTCCACCTCTGCCCTGGATTACTCGGTGTAAAAGCGATTCTGGCTTTAGGCTTGTGAGATCAGAGGACGATCACATGCCCTCAGAACATCTGTGCTTTGTGGAAACCCACTGCACTGATGAGAAAAAACAAAACTGGACTTTCCAAGTTGGGGATGAAAAATAAATACAAATAGTAATTGGTCACTCTAAAATAAAAATAAAAAAAACAGTAAATCAGAAGAAAAATTTCCAAATCCCTGTGATATCTTGGTGTCCTTATGCTTTAGTCAGCAGGAGTTGGCATGTATATACCATAATGCTAACACCCTTATCCTTTGTTTTTTTGCTGTACGAAAATCATGAATTACAGTAACTTTTTGGGTGTTAGTTGTAAGGAAAGAGTTTAAATCAATTTCATTTTTTTAACTCTCATTTTTAGATGGTACTTTGGTAAAATGGGACGTAAAGATGCAGAACGACTACTCCTGAATCCAGGAAACCAACGAGGCACTTTCTTGGCTCGAGAGAGTGAAACTACTAAAGGTAAAATGTTGGGGGGGGGGGGGGCTTTTAAGAGAAGTTTTTATCATTGTACCAAAAGTAAAATATAACACTCTTATGTTAACATTGTCTAAACTGCAGAACTAGCATATCCCACCAATAAGATTTAGAAATTTGTATTTGCCTTTTGTCCCACAACATAGTTAAACCCTTGAAACATATCTGTAATTTATAGGATCACAGGGCTAAGCCCTCTTCGCTAGGATTGGATTCTCTTAAATTCACAAATTTTAAATACTGATTTTTGTCAAAATATATTGTTTGCTATATATCACTCCAAATATTGTAATAGTTAAAGTTAAAGCAACCCCTTGCAACTTTCTCTCTTATCTAGGCGCTTATTCTCTCTCTATACGGGACTGGGATGAAATGAAAGGAGACAATGTGAAACACTACAAAATCCGAAAACTTGACAACGGTGGCTACTACATTACAACAAGAGCACAGTTTGAAACTCTCCAAAAACTGGTCAAACACTACACAGGTATGGGACTGTGTGCCTGTGCAAACTTGAGTGTAAATAAATCATTTTTAAAAATGTAGTATAATAGTGTTAATGGCATTGCTGACCACTGAATATGTAAGAAATAACCCATGACAGGGAGTGAGTTGTGATGCATGAGGCCGTAGGCCGAGTGCCTTCAGCCACCCAGGAAGTGCGGTAAGAATTGTCTTGCTGCACACCCTAGAGTGGGTTATTTTGCTAATAAAATGGCAAAAAAAATTGAGAATAATTACTCAAACTGGCTTTAAGGAAATTAAATTAGAAATATATTATGTATCCTTCCACTTAGAAAAAGTCCTTTTAAGACTGTTTGTTTGATTGTAACATTATATTTTGTACTTATTTTTTTTTTTGCCATAAATATTATATTGATCATTGCCATTTATGGTAATTTTTCGAGATGAAATGACATTTGTGAATTGAAAGCAGACTGATTAACGACATCTGAGGGATTATTCATGTAACACTGCACTTGACATCGAGGGAGGGTGTTCCGAGTGTGTTTTTTTTTGTAAGAAATTATCCTATTCAGTCTTCGCGGTCGTCAAGAAAAGCTGACCAACAATTTCTGTTTTCACACCGATACCGGTAACCGTCATCATTTCCCTAGATTGTAAACCAGCATTAGATGATATGTGGACTAAACGACTTCCGTGTAAGTTTGTGCAGTGCTGCAGTCCTTCTCATCCGTGGCGAGCACAATAGAATTCCATTCCGAACCCGACCTTGTAAAAAACCAATTGTTGTGTTAGCAGAGAGCAGGAGAGATTTTAATTTTGTTTTAAATATGTTTCTGAAATCGGAGGGTAGTAGTGAGATGTATCTGTTGTATCGAGTTTAAATATTACATACTTGCTAGTCAGTTTTATAAGGCACTATTTAGTTTAATAAGTAGATGCCGCTGCTGCATATACAGTATATTACATGCTGAGTGAGACTTGCGTGGTGATTGCTCAGATGGCTTTTGAATAGTGTTACTGCTCCTGCTTGCCTCCTGAGTTCTATGTTCAGTTATCTGACCAAATAATTTCCACAGTATATTTGCCAATTTTTCTGTAATTCTCAGTGACAGAGATGAAAAAAAAAACTGATTGTTGAGTCATTTAAATGCTGTTTGAGTTGTATGTTGACATTTTTTTTTACCTATAGAAACACTGTTTAGATAATTGTTACTATTAAGGCATAGTAATATTAACAGAAGTTTGTCTATGATGTCATAGCCGTGCGGTAAGCCAATCACAGCACTTCATTTATCCAAGCCATTTTATGAAATTAATCATGGACCATGTTAAAAAATAAATTAGGGTAGCACTGTAAATTGCATGTATTCATCATTCTAGAACCATTTCCAATATACAGTATTTTACTGTTATGTATTGTAATTAATCATAGTTCATTGAAACATTTAAAAGTAAAAGACAATTAGCATACTTCATGTAACTAAAAGGTTTGACCTTTGAGATTTTTACTTTGTTTTTCAGAACATTCTGATGGATTATGCCACAGGCTGACAATTGTATGTCCTACTGTGAAGCCACAAACACAAGGGCTAGCCAAGGATGCCTGGGAAATCCCTCGTGACTCCTTGAGGCTGGAGGTGAAACTTGGGCAGGGGTGCTTTGGAGAAGTGTGGATGGGTAAGTGAGACACCTATTGTCAGAGATGACTGGTTATAGAATAAGAAGTGCCTGTAGCTATTCTTGACGTCTGACACACTGTATAAATCCTCACATTATAGTGTAGAAATAATAGATGGTGAATGATAGTTTCAGTTTCATTCCCACTTTTTGGGGAAATATGGGCTATTTATCTATATCTATATATCTAGTGCCAAGAAAGTTTTACCATGATAGCCTTCTTGAATTAAAACCTTTTCTTAAATATCCAATAGGGTTTATATTAGCCAATTGCATGTCATTTGAAATAAAATGATGTATGAATTAGACAAACAATGAGTAATTAAGATTCTGGGTATGTGAAAAAGTAAGTGAACCCCTAGTTTTATCAGCTCAATTAAGGGGATATTTAGAACTAGGTGTTTAAATAAATAGGTAGATCTTCAGGGGTGAGTTTGGGAGGCCCCATCCTATGTAAAGATCAGAAACTTTGTGAGTTTGGTCTTCATCATACATGTCTGTGGAAACACGTCATGCCATAATCAAAAGAAATCTCTGAGGCCCTCAGAAAAACAGTTATTGATGCTCATCAGTCTAGAAAGGGTTGAAAAAAAAAAAAAAACATTTCTAAGGATTTGGTGCTCCACCAATCCACTGTCAGACAGATAGTCTATAAATGGAGAAAGTTCAAGACCACAGTTACTCTACTCAGGATCGGTCATCCTACCAAAATCTCTCCCCAAGAACAAACCGGACAATCATCAAGGAAGTCACAATGAATCCCACAGTAACATCCAAGGATCTGCAGGCCACTCTCGCATTGGCTAATGTGAGTATTCATGACTCAACTATCAGAAAAAGACTGAAGAACGGTGTTATTGGAAGGATAGCCAGGATGAAACCACTGCTCTCAAAAAAACATTGCTGCCAGTCTGAAGTTCGCCAGATGATCCACAAGACTTCTGGAACAATGTTCTCTGGACAGACGAGTCAAAGGTAGAACTTTTTGGCCTCAATAAGAAATGTTATGTTTGGCAGAAACCAAACACTGCGTTCGAACAGAAGAACCTCATCCCAACCGTCAAGCATGGTGGTGGGAGTGTGATGATTTTGGGCTGCTTTGCTGCCTCAGGACCTGGATGGCTTGCCGTCATTGACACAACCGTGAATTCTGCATTGTGTCAGAAGATTCTAGAGGAGAATGTCAGTCCATATGTCCGTGAGCTGAAGCTGAACCAAAAGTGGGTCATACAGCAAGACAATGATCCTAAACATACAAGCAGATCTACAAAAGGAATGGCTGCAGAAGAAATTCCACGTTTAGAATGGCCTAGTCAAAGTCCAGACCTAAACCCCATCGAAATGTTGTGGCAGGACCTGAAGTGAGCTGTCCATGCAAGGAAGCCCTCAAATGTAAGGAGGAATGGGCCAAAATTCCTCAAAACCGATGTGAGAGACTGACCAACAGTTACAGGAAATGCTTAGTTCAAGTCATTGCTGTTCAAGGGGGTCCCACCAGTTACTGAATCTAAAGGTTCACATACTTTTTCACACATGGATATTGAATGTTGAATCATTTGTGGATAAATAAAAAAGTATCATTTATTGTGTCATTTCTTTAATCGGGTTATCTTTATCTTTTATTAGGACTTAGATTAAGATCTAATAACATTTTAAGTTTGAAATATGTGAAAATCCTAAGGGGTTCACAAACATTTTCTTGGCACTAGGTAGATTTTCTATCAGTTGAATTTTAGGATATAGTCAGTGACCAAGAATGTGTAAAACAAATGTTAATAGATATTTGTTAATTTAAAAAACATGCATAATTTGTTATCTTGTTATACTTTATATAAACATTTATATGGACAGTTTCTTTTTTTTTTTTTATGCATTTCAGGAACATGGAATGGAACAACAAAGGTTGCAATTAAAACACTAAAGCCTGGTACAATGTCACCAGAGGCCTTCCTGCAAGAGGCTCAAATAATGAAGAAACTCAGACACGATAAACTGGTACCTCTCTACGCTGTTGTCTCTGAGGAGCCAATATACATTGTTACAGAATACATGGCAAAAGGTAAGTCTCCCTGTATATCATAGCTTGCTTGGTTAGTTTAGTAAATAACTTCATTTTAAATTTTTTTTTTTTTTTTTTTTTTTTTTTTTTTTTACGAGTTGGCATAAGAATATCTGTTCTTTATACTGCTGACATCCTCTTCAGCAGGTTTTATGAAACCCAGCTGCAAACTCTGGTTCCCATAGTAACTCTAACACAGCAAGATTTGATTAGATATATGGGTTGCAGTGCTGGGGCCCATTTTCATAAAAGCAATTTGCGATGATTCGCAATCGTAAGCACCTTACAAACAAATAGTGTTTCATGAAATTTCCGCAGGGCTGAGACATCTCAGATTTTCACCAGAAACCTCGGACGGCCAGACAGCAGCCGCAAGTAGCAATTTTAATCACAGAGCCTATTAGAACATACAAGGGTGCTCATACTACCAGCCAAAACTACTAGTCAAAGCGATGAGGTTGCAAGGATGCAGAGGTTGTTGCTAGTGGTATAATCTCTTATAACTCCTTTTAATATATATTATATATATATATATATATATATATATATATATATATATATATATATATATATATATAAAAATCTTTTTTTTTTTTCTGTTTGCAGGAAGTTTACTGGACTTCCTGAAGGAGGGTGATGGAAAATACCTGAAGCTTCCTCAACTGGTGGACATGGCTGCCCAGGTAAAAAGGAAAAAGTGTTTCTCTTCTGTAATTAAACAAACTGAATAAAATGAAGCCTATAAGTGGGTGGGTATAAGAATATGTAGATAGTAGTTTTAGCCGAATTGCTATTTTGATAAACTTGTTGTTTTTTTTTTTAAAGATTGCTGATGGTATGGCATTTATCGAGAGAATGAACTACATTCATAGAGACCTGCGAGCTGCTAACATTCTTGTAGGAGACAATCTGGTGTGCAAGATTGCAGATTTCGGGCTGGCAAGGTTAATTGAGGACAACGAGTATACTGCAAGACAAGGTGAATATAAATAAATAGACAAACTGATAGACTGTCTTTACAAAGGCTACATTTCACCTTTTGTGACTGGTCTATGAAGTGCATTGTAAATGGTCTTCCTTGTTTTCAAAGCTTTTGGTTGTAACCTATACTATGGAACTGTCTGATGGAAAACTGAAGTCAAGCATCCACATATTAAGACTAATTATTTTATGTGTTCATTTTGAGTGAAGCGTAGTACTACATTTTAAAACTTAGTAACATCAAAGGACACCACATTTTTCTGTTCAGTTTAATAGTGAAGACTGTATTAAAATACAGTTGACGCCGCATAATTGCATGGGCTCAGGACCGGAGTATTCACGTAATAGGAGTGAGGGAATACAGTGGGATACAATGACAATAGGTATTTATGTATGTGTCCATATGTGACATGTTTTGATCAGATTCATAACTTTATATTTCAATTGTATTTTATTACAAGTAATTTAAAATTGAGTTCAGAAAAATAAACCAACTTGACATACGTTATACACTCAATGCAAACAACTGTTCTCTGGCAAGGCATAATATGAAATGTAAAATAAGGTATATACCAGCTGGCATAAACTAACTTATTTTTTTATATATTTTATTTTAAATAACTTAAGTAATCCAAAATACTGTACAAGTTCAGAAAAATAAACTAATTGAAATACAGCATGCACGTAATACAAACAACACTATTCTCTGGCAATGCACGATATGAAAAGTAAAATAATGTACAGTATAGAACAGCCTGCATAAACGAAGTTATTGTAATACATTAAACATAAACAGGTGTGTACAGTACATTATTATAGATCTTGTGACCTACAGCGTAGCAAAAAAGAGTTGATGGAAGTGTGCACACAGTATTCGGCTGATTGCTGATAAACAACTGCCATAAGACTGACAACCATTTGCCTTCATAAAGGCTCGTAGTGTGCTGAGGCTTGAGTTTTACAGGTTTGCTTTGCATTTTGGTTGCTATGCACTCTACATCACTGCTGTTGCTGAAACACTTGTGTTTTTTTTTTTAACGTTGTTTGCATTATCCAAATTAAAATGCAATGTACAATGGACATCGGGACCACGCAGCTTCATGCAATGAAGCGAATTATGTGTTTAGGCGACATGCATTTAACTGCATCATACAATCATAGAAAATGATTCAGTAAAAAACGGGACTATGCAATTAAGTGATTTATGCAATTATCCAATATGCAAATAAGTGGAGTAGACTGTATTATATTTTTATATATTGTATTTCAGGGCTTCTTTCTAACCAGTTTGCCTTTTTTATTTAGGAGCCAAGTTTCCTATAAAATGGACAGCGCCCGAAGCAGCTTTGTATGGGCGTTTTACAATTAAATCAGACGGGTGGTCATTTGGCATCCTGCTGACAGAGCTGGTAACCAAGGGTAGAGTCCCATACCCAGGTAAGGAGTGGGGATAAACACTGGGTGTTGCAATGAGGTCTGCTTCACAATGCTGCCTGTTCCTAAATAATAGAAACAACCTCTTAAGAAATTAGAGAATAGCCTTAGTTGCCTAAAGTATTATTTTGGTCAGTGTGTCTTGTCTTTTGCTTGTCACAATACTTTTGTTTGCAGGCTGTTTCTGTCATTACCCACTGTGCCTGGTGTTGTGCTTTCTTGTGGTCTTTTTCTGCAAGTGTTTCAATTATAGGACTCAATGAACATACAGATCACTGAGCGACAAGCTGGCTTCACAGGCACCTACTATTATACCCTTGTAAAGTCTGTTTGATGAATGATGCTTAGTAGTTGCACACAACTATCACATAAATGTGTATTTATTGCAGAGAGATGATTGTCTATTAACACTAGAACAATAAAAAATAAATCTGCCTACCTAGAAGGACCGAGGCATCACTTTGACCCCTACTGTACGTTCCTGCTAAGACTTTCATTTAGTTAGCCACTGTGGCTTAAGTAACCTCAAGATGTTTTAGCCACACTACCACACCAAATAGTGTTTTTTTTTTTTTGTACACAATACAATAAACAGAATGATCTATGTGTGGTTTGTTTGCCAGATTGGCATTACTAAACAAGCTATATGTAAAACAGGCTTTGAAAGGTTAATGGTTTCTATGTTAATAAGCTATTAATACAAATACACACCTATATAACTTCGTGTCTTTTAACAT
The DNA here is from genome assembly GCF_017654505.1 of Polyodon spathula. Lineage (NCBI taxonomy): Eukaryota > Metazoa > Chordata > Actinopteri > Acipenseriformes > Polyodontidae > Polyodon > Polyodon spathula. The sequence goes on along the minus strand of NC_054536.1, from coordinate 50,757,446 downwards.
AACTAAATAAACTATTTATAATTGGTGGGGGGGGTGGGGATATATAATGCATGGTGCCCCAAGTTTTACGCAACATTGTCTTGTCATTATAGTAACCTCATTTAACAGATTTATTTTTCCTATGGTGCAGGAATGTAATCGATATATTTGATAGTGTTTTAAAATGATAAAAAAAAAGGTTTTGTTTGTGCTCATAATTGTATCCATATTGTAATACTGAACTATACAGTGCTCCATCGCTATAAGGGTCTCGGTTATAACGTGCCTCAGATGTAACACTCCTACAGCATGCCCCCCAATTACCTATACTAGTGATTAATGCAAGATTTCTACAGTAGGTACAGTACCGGTGTTCAAACTGTAAACAACTTCTCGGTCTAACTTCCGTTTCTGTCTCTCCCTTTTGAGTATCTGAACTGAAGAAAAACTGCCCTGACACTTTATAACACAGACATCTTGTTCGGCATTTGTTTTAGAACTAAGTAAATATTAGGCCTATTACGTGGTTATCTTTCCTAATCTATTGACTTTTTTGCTGCAAGAGGAGCTGCAGCGGGAGACGAGAAGCTTTAGACCTGCTCCGGCAGTCGAACCTGGGGCGAGCCCATTTCCTCTTCCCCTCTCCCGACCCTCCATTTAGCCATGCTATTTATAGTTTAAAAACTACTAATTAAAATGATCCACAAGTGGGAATGTTACCTTTTTTTGTTAAAAATATAGCATTTGCATGGTTAATTCACGGAGAGTTACATGTTTGCTTTGCTATATGTGCATTATAGAGAGGGAGTTGTTTTATTCTGTATTTTAGTCAGATGTGTGTTCTGTGTCCCACGGCACCTCCCACCCCCTCTCCTGTTTTATAACGCTCTTCGGTTATAACTCTCATATTGTGTGTGTCCCAAGACCTGCATTATAGCGAGGGAGCACTGTAGTACATCATTTGTGTTTAGGGAAATATTAAACGTGCGATGAAGTAAGTGATAAAACACTTCATAGCTGTGTTGTGCTACAATAACATACAGCTTTCATAGTTGAAGGCACCCAGTTTCACTTTGTGCCTGTAACCAAACTGCAGCTCTGTACAATTGCAGCACAGTGCAAGTCATTTTAAGCATTATCCTTTACTAAACAACCCTCTCCCCTAAACATCACACTCACCACAGGTTTCACATTTCTCTAAACAAATAATGTACTACAGGTGAGTGTTAGTCAAAGTAGAGTGTGATAGTGTTATTGATATGGCTTTTCTACAATTATTATTCAGTAAATTAATCTGGAGTATCATCTTCATCTCCTGTTAATCACCTTGACTGTGTTCAAAAACCATGCCTGTCTTTTTCAGTAGTCTGGTGTTAAAAAGCAGTCTCAAAATCGAACCGTCATTGGCCTGCTAGTCAGGCTCCATTCTGCTGCAACTTTGGGAACATGATTCAGCTAGTTTGTTTGTACAATTCAAAATAAGTAAACAAATAAATCGGTTATTTCCCCCTGTTTGGACACCACCGTGGCGAACTGGGTGTAAATTAGAAGAGCCACACAAGAGCGTCAAACGGGAACGTAGTTACTGTGTTTTTTCAATGTCATAGTTGCCAGTTGTGGTGTTAAAACCTCATTATCATTTCTGATGGCATATTTTCTACTACTGACATTGCCTCTTCTGAAAATTATTATTTAGTTAATAAATAATTAAGTATTATTTTAGGAATTATTTTATTCCAAACAAAAAATTTAAATTTACATATAAATCGTTGGGCATTTAAATGTTTTACATTCAACTATGTCTATCATTGGGGTTACAAAAATATTACAAAAATGTTAGACACACAGATCCCAGTATCATTTTTCCTTTCAGAGGACTGAACCTGATGGGAGAGCCACAGACAGATGAGTGCTTGATATTTTTGGACTTTGTATTAGTTTACTAAATAAACAATTTTTGCGCACAGCCTGTTTTTTACATCTCGCTGCGGCCTTGCGCCCCACGTGAAGCCAGTGGCTTGTGTTTCCCCTTCACAGGGGCCAAGCAGCTTCAGTCAGCTGATTTGTGCTCTCCTCACAGGCAGTTTAGCTCAGGCTGGAGTTAAACTTGAATTTAAGTTTCGTTTTTGTTAACAATTTTATGTATTGTTTTAACTAATTGTTATATTATCATTTTAGGTGAATTACTTTCTCTTGTGTTTTTAAAACCGACCTGGCGCTATTACTGTACAGCAGCGTAGCTGCTTGAGTAGGCCAAGTGCACACTGGAGAAATGTGTGTCTCCTAATTCTATAGAGCGCTTGGTGTCCATTACACAGGACAGCGCACTTCCCCATCACCCTCTGTTAGAGGTGGCTGCATCCTCTCCTCTTAGCTCTGTGTCAAGGGAGAGCAGGTGCAGTGCCTGTGGAGAAAGCCCACGTAGCAAGCCGTCTTCACGTTCTTCCTCATCTCCTCAAGCCTCTCCTTCTCCAAGGAAGCGGAAGAGAAAGTCACCGATCCAAGAGACCGGCAGACTCAGAACAGCTGGAAAAATTCTGGACAGCTGTTTCCCATCAGGAAACGGTGCTCGCAGAGCTGTTGCGTGAGCATGCGGCCCCACATATCCCTTTGTGGCACCAATGGGTTACAAGCACAGACTGGCAGCATGATGTCCTGTCCATTGCCGCCTCTGAAGAGGTGGGCTAAGAGAAGCTGGCAGTCCCCTCCTGAGGAGGTGGAGTCAGACAGCACATCCTCTGCGGTTCAGATCTCCCTGTCATCCAAGCTTATGCCACCGATTAAGAAGGAAACAGTGGTTTGATGATGGGCCTGCTGCCTCTCCTGTGTCACCACCGCCCCCCCCCCCCCCCCCCCCAGTGCACCCAGATTTTCTTTTTGAAATAGTCTTCCTGGTGTCACCCGGATACAGTTACGGCTGTTTCCTGGCCTGTGGACGCATTGTACAGCCTGCATGCTTCAGAGAAGCAGGGTTTGGCCGATTTTCCACCAGTAGAGGCTTCAGTTGCCTCTCTGGTACAGGCACCTAAACTATCATTCCTGACTAAGGATGCTAGCTGCCCTAACAAACAGGGTTTCGGAGGTGATTCTAAAGCACGTTTACTCAACTGGTGTGTTCGTTGCAGGACCTTTTTGGCGAGGGGAAATCCTCCTCCACATTTTAAAGGTCTATCTGGCAGATATTTTAGCTTGCTATGTCAAGATTGACTTGGTCTCCCCAGGAGCTCGCTTCCTGGCAGGGCAATATTTAAAAGCAGCTCGGCGGCTTAAGCCGCTTATGAAGGATATTGTGCCTCGCAGGAGGGTTAACGTGGTGCTTGATGCACTCATTAAGCCTCCATTTGAGACCTTGCATTCAGCTGAGCTGGAATATTTATCGCTCAAAGTGCCTGTCTTGCTTGCAATCACCTCTGCAAAGCGGGTGAGTGAGATGCAGACATTTTCAATTGCAAAAGCCTGCTTAATTTCTACAGAAGCCAGGACAAAGTTCACGGTTCGTACCAGTCCTGCTTTTTTGCCGAAAGCTATCATGGCATTTCATGTGAATCGGTCTGTGAAATTGGAGGCTTTCTGTTCACCTCCTTTCCAGTCTGACAGGGAGCAGCAGCGCCATACACTGCCCTGTGCAGGCATTAGCGTATTATGTTGACAAAACATAAAGTTGGAGGCAGACTGAACAGTTTTTTTTTTTTTTTTTTTTTTTGTCTGTTATGCGGCAGAGTCCCATGGTCAAGCCATGTCTAAACAGAGGCTGTCCAAATGGATAACAGACAGTCAAGACTGCCTATGAGCGAGCTAACTTTCCACCTCCAGAAAAAACTTCATGGGATCCATTCCAGGGTGCATCCATCACAGACAGTTGGATTGTAGCATTGTGGGCTACTCCCCATACCTTTATGAGGGATTCACAAAACCCTGGCTTTGGAACTAGATTATTAAATGCAGCTTCCGGGTCTACCCTTACAACGTAGACATAGAGATGAGTTTCTCTGTCAATTTTTAAGCCCTAGCTACTTTACTAGGGTTCCAAATGGTAACACGCAAGGTAGCCTTTGGCTTAACCTTTGGCTTAGCTTTATAGCATTCCAGTCATTCTGCAGTTTTGCCTTGTGACGGCTTGGATATGCCCACCCATTAGGTAATGGTTACATTTCGTTTTTGTTGGGGAATGTTAGGTTATTATCATAACCCTGCTTCCCTGAAATAGAAAGGGTCACTGCGTCCATGATTGCAGTAGGCTTGAAGAAAATATGATGTTGAGATCTGTGAGTGCAGTCCCTAGGGGGCAGGCATGACTGTCACAGGCACTAACAAGCAGCTTTGATATTTCTATTCAGGTTTTGGGGGTGTTCAGGCAGCAAACACCCATTAGGTAATGATTACATTTATATTTCAGGGAACCAGGATCAGTGCTATCTCTGAAACACCTCTCTGATGTTACAGACAATTCGCACAGACTAAAATGCTACATCGGTGGCAGTTCTTAGAGAAAGGTATTTGTGTTGTAGACAGATAGTATGCATCCAGAATTGGTGTCACTGCACCTTGTCTGTTCGATGCAAAGCTCTTTGCACTTGGAGGCAGCTCTCTGTTGTTTACACACATTGTGCCAACTAGACTTGTGTTCTTTGATTTCAGCTCTCTTGCCAAGCTTACATATGTAAACAAATTGTCACATGTAACATTGTACTCATGTCCTAGATATGGCTCCATCAATTTCAGCACGTGTTCACCCAGCTTGCGGTTTTGTGGCCGAGAATTGGCTTTTCCAGTATAGGGAAATCCATTCAGCAGATACTTGGTTTCATCTGCAAGGAGCTGGAACTTTATACCAAACTTGTCAAGTGTGTTTGGATGTACTGAAGAAAGGTGCACATGCACTTGCTTGGCAGCAACTGTTCATCAACAGTGAGTTTTTTCTAGATTGGTTAGAAGCCTGACAGTTCTCAGCAAAGTTGTCCAAAGCTCAGAAAACAGTACAAGCCTGTCAGTTTTAAGTCTAACACTTCTGGTGGCCTTTGTCAAAACAGAAAAATTTCAGGATCCCTGAAGTGATTCCAGCTGTTTCTGTTTGGGGAAAATTGAAGCTCCCCACTTTCATGACCACATGTAGTGTAGGGGCGCATGTCTCCCTCCTAGAATGCCACAAGCATAAAAAAGTCCAGTGAAGACGTAAAGTTCATTTAGAGATACAAACCAGTCATCACTCTACAGCATAACCCTTGCAAGTGTCTATATGTACCGTTGTATGAGACAAAGCATTGGCTCTCACAAACAATTTGAATGCTAACATAAGAGCTCCCATTTACAGAACGTTTGGCAATTTAAGCTGGTCTTCGTCTATCTTTCAACACATTCTGTCCATCGGTGTGTTTTTTTGTCTTTATCCAGAAATATTTACACATACCCCCACTGTGCCATCAACATCTGTTTCAGTGTCTCCATGTTTAGAAGATGGAGTAGTTACAGGTCTAGCTCCCATTGGGTCCTGATTAATTATAAATCCTATAAGAATACCCTTTATTTTCAATATATTTTCATGTTTACTAGTATGAGTGCTCTAGCTTAAATAGATGGCTTCTGAAGTTTAAATGTTACCGTTTGTTCTTCCCCTTGAAATACATGTACATACTAATAGGTTTTCAGGAAGGCTGAATGATGTATTGATAATAATGTAGTGTATTTTAAAATAGTAACTAAATGTCTGACTCTTTCTGCCCCAGGTATGGTGAACCGAGAAGTGCTAGAACAAGTGGAGCGTGGCTATAGGATGCCTTGTCCTCAGGGTTGTCCGGAGTCTCTCCACGAGTTGATGAAGCTCTGTTGGAAGAAGGATCCGGATGAAAGACCAACCTTTGAATACATTCAGTCTTTCCTAGAAGATTATTTTACAGCTACAGAACCACAGTACCAACCTGGGGATAATTTATAAGCTATGCAGACTGCTCTATGGCCCATATGGTCTGCCAGATTCTTAAAGACCCTTTTAAAGTCTCCAAAAATTACAGCACTCTCTCAGTGCTGTAAAAGGCAGACTGGAATTCAGTTTATAGTTGCACAAACCACTTTCTGTTTGTTTTTATTTAATTCTTTTTTTAAATCACTTTTTTTTTTTTTTTTTTTAATTGATTCCTAACACTAATCCTTTAAATGCCCTAGTTCAGGGTACTGATGATTTATGATTTTTATAGAAACATACGACACAAAGTAAACAACAAATTCATGTGAAATATTTTAAATCTACCAATCTTAATTGAATCATGAAGCAAGGTTATATCAATAAATCCTCAGTATCACAACTTGTTAACAGTGTTAACATGCAGGCTTCATAGCATGTTGATCAAGATAACAAAAAAAAACTTCATCACTCTAATCCATTTGTAAATTGACAACACGGATTCAATGCACTGCTTTCAGTACTTTTTGTCAAATAAACTGGAAAAGTGAGATCTTGAATTTTTCTACATAGTTTGCTTTGGTAGAATGGAGGTGAATAGATGAACTAATTTTATATTGTTGATTTTAAGTGTGATTTGTGATAACTTGAAACCGTGGTGTGCTAGATTTTAAATGAGATTTCCCTCTTCTGATGGTAAACATTTCAATTCCATGTTATTACATAATGATTTAAACACATAATGGAACTGATAACATTAAAGGTGATGTGTTCTGTTATTTGTCAGCTGTAGTAAAACATTCCCAGTGGACGCCAATATTGTCTACCATTCAACCTTCAGAAGGACAAAACCTATTCTCAACCTTTGATGATCATAATGTTGCTGCAGTTTAATAGATAAATAAAAAAAAATTCTCAGAGTAAATATGTGTTCATTTTGGAACTGCATTCTGATAAACATTAACTGTTTGTTTTTATTAGCCAAATGAGACCAGAGGGTGGAGCAAAGACTCCCTCACTACATGTTGGTTCAAATGCATTGAGCAATAACTATGACATGTGATACTACAATGTTGACATTAATTTTGATCAAGATGTGTTTCAGTAATTTTTGTATACTGTGTGATCTTCAGTGATGGAGCATTTCATATAGTGGCTGTAAAAATATACTTCAACAAATGACCATGAAAATGGAGCATAACTCTTAATACTGAAATTGGATACAATTGTTTACCTTTTTATTAGTGCTGAAACCCTGAACCAAACAGATCCTCAAGTGCCATCTTTTGTATGTGTAGCCTTGTCCTCTTCCATTAACCTGTGATAGTGGATTTTAAAAGGGCTTTGTACAAAGTTGTGAAAAACTTTTTTTTTTTTTTTTTAACATTTTAAAATAAAGCACTAGACATGACAGTTTAGGTACTGATGTTATTAGAGCACTAAATGAAAGAAAACAGTGGCAACATTATGGTTTGGTTACTAACCTGAGGAATTTGTACAGTGAAGAAATAAAACATTAATTATTGCATTTATCTATTTGTGTGTGTGTGTGTGTATATATATAATATAATTTTTTTTTCTTTTTTTTCTTGTAGTTAGTTTCTTGCTAGACTTGAAATTGTACAAAAAGGCAATTCTTTTTTAATTGTCGCAGCTATGCTATTACACTGCCAGCTAACCGCATGACATAATTGTCCACTCTATGTTAAACACTGCAAACTACACTGTCAAGAATTTTTAGGAATGAATCTAATTGTGAAGAGACTGTTCACTTTGACCACCCGTTACTAGAATATATTGGACAAGGGATTGTAAGATGTAAATTCTACTTACTGGTAAGTGGTTGCCAAAAATAAAATATTTACTATGGAAGTTGTTCCAACTTTTTATAAGGGTGTAATTACACACATTCACTTACCTAATTAAGTTTAAGGTAATTTCAATGTGAGCGGCAACTTCAAACTACCGTATTCCTTTGCATTTAAGACGCACTTTTTTAAACAATTTTTTTACTTATCAAAAATTGCAAGCATCTTAAATTTGAGTACAGTATAATGATGCATGTATTAAAATCGACCAACAAAAGACGTGACTATCCCAGTACACAAACAGCAACATGACAGACTGCCGAGAACAGAAGAACCAAAACGTTACTGTCCGACCTCGAATCATCCATGACATACAGGCAGCCATTTTCAAAGAAGCGTCATTAGCTTCTTGAGGAATTCAAGAGCAGCTTTTACAATTCAGAGTTTCTAACAAACAAAACAATCTTTGACAGATTGGAAATGCTGATCAGACCCCCATATTTTTCAACATGCCAAGCAATACCAAGGTTCACAAATTGGGAGAAAAACAGGTGTGAGTAATCATGACTGGAAATGAGAAGCAGCACATAACCGTAACGCTCCGTGTGATAGCAGACAGCCACAAACTGCCTCCATATGCGTAATTGAGGTTGTATCTTTGTAAATGCATATTTATTTGATTAGTTTTTTCCTCAAATTGAAGGTGGTAAATTTGGGCTGTGTCTTAAATTCGAAGGAATATGGTACTTCAGTCTTCAGTATGTTTAGTATGGGATGTTATAAATATTACAAGCAATTCCACTTATATGGCCTTTTCATTGACATTTTATCACAGTAAAACTGTTTATGGTAGATGGTTAAAAATGTGATTTAAATTATGATATGTGTAACAACCAAAAAGTCATACGAAGTTAAATGTCTACTCCTTTCAAATATTTAAAAGTGAAATACTGTCTAACAAGAAAAGATACAAATGAACACCAATGTGTTTTAAGAGTAGAGCGCCATTTTTCAAAGGACAAACAATGTTGTCTTAATGCAAAATTGATGTTTTTTTTATTGTACAATTGTTCTATTGTGTGAACACAACATGGTACGTGATTAGTGAGGAATAACACTACATTGCTAGGCATAGAATAACGTATAACTTGAAATGTATTCCTCTAAAATGTTCAATAGCAGATGCTACATGGTACACTATGCCATAATCACTATGCTAAGTAGTGAGTTTCACTTCCTTAAAGGGGGAGACTGTTATGCTGGTTAGAAAAATAAATAAATATGCAAGGGGGTGGGGGTCTCAAATCAGCTCTCAGAGTAGAGGCTGTGTGGCTGGGCTCTAAGGTTGGGAACACACGTTGCTCTGTAGAGAGGGTGACTGGCACAAGTGAAAAAGAAAACAAGAAAAAGAGTTATTGATGTTTTGTCCAGGTGTCCCCTCAGGCTCGTGAAGGGCCGCTAAGGTTGGGAAGTAAACTTCACTTGCCCTCAGAGCAGTGTTGCCAGATCAGAGGTTTTCTCTCCAAATCTAGCGGGTTTACATTTTTGCTTGGGGCAATCGAGGGAGGGAATGGGCAGAGGTTTTTAATGAAGGTACATTTCTATTTAGTCACATTTTGTTCCTTATGATTTATTCATAATGTGCAAGTCCTTCCTTTACTAAGATGGCAGATGCATTGTTATATCATTCCAGTTGGCAGCTGCGACCACTGATTTCTATAGAATTTCTCCCGACGTTAGATTTACTTTGACTGCCACAATATAAGATCACTTCTTGTGCAGCAGGTATTAGGTTCCCTAGCCCTAGGCCCACATAGTCTGTTCCATACAATTTGAGTGAGAGGCACAGATGAGGGCGTATTACTTGTTGCAGAAGAAATTCGTGTAGTTGTAAGAGCAGTGTTTAAGTGTTGTGCCAGTAGGTGCCGACCCAGTGCTATAGTCACTGAACCAGTACCAAACTAATCAGGTACCATCCTAGTTCCGACCCGTTACTGTACTGACCCGGTAACGTACCGACACGTTGCTAAAGTCACCAAACCGGTTCCGACCCATTACCGACCAGTGATTACATCCCCAGTCCGGTACCGAATCTTGTTCGGGTCTTGACCTGCTCTGTTGCTGTCTAGCAGACTGAGGCAGCACCTGTGCACTGTTACTGTATACTCCAGTGCTACTTGTATCAGGCCTGGGTTTTATCCATTTAACACGTGCAAGGCCAGTCTGTAGAAGACAAGCACGACAGATGCTCTTTATGTCTGGGGCCAGAGCACGCCAAGGAGGCACTGACTAACCAGTTTCTGTGAGTTTTGTGCATCCCACGACTCTACAGAGCGCTGTGTCCCTTAGACCTGCACAGAGGTGTGTGCATCCTCACGCCATGGCTCTGTGCCAAGGGAGGTCGGGTGAGGCACGTGGGAAACTACCCCATGTAGGAAACTGTCTTCCGAGGTGGTGAGCCTCATTTGGGAAAGGTTTGGGAGAGCAAAGCTAGATCTCTCTGCCTCCCAAGAATCCCAGTGTCGCCTCTGGTTCTCTATAATGGTAGATGGGGGGACACTGGCAGTAGATGCCTTGGCACACTAGTTGCCGAGGCAACTGTTATATGCCTAGCTCTTGCTGTGTCTGGAGAAAATCTTGACAGGACCGGGCCAATGTGGCTTGCCATGTCAAAACTGACTGTCTCCCCAGGATCTCAAGCTTCCTCTCTGGGTAATTTTTTTTAAGTGGTTCATCGGCTTCAGCCGCCTATGAAGGATATTGTTCCTTGCTGGAGGGTTAACGTGGTGCTTGATGTGCTCATGAAGCCTCCATTTTAGCCCATGCATTTAGCTGAGCTGAAATATTTATCACTAAAAGTGGTTTTTGTACTTTGTCTCACCTCTGCAAAGCTGATGAACGAGATGCAGGCATTCTCTATAGCGAAAGCCTGCTTAATTTTTAGAGGCCAGGACAAAGGCTACGCTCCATACCAATCCTGCCCTGTCCCCCTTTCTGTGGATTTTACAAGCTACTCACAAGCGATGGGCAAATGAGATGGGTAATTACATTGTGATCCAGAAAATGTACCTATGTTTACCTAAACTTGCATATTGTGACCACCCTGCTACATTGGTATAACTCCACTTTGAGTGCCTATTGTGCTGGTTTTTATTCAAGTCTATTTTTATTCACTATATTTTTTGTGACCCACGCACATAATCATTTGGGATTTGTTAAGCTAGCAAAGGTGTTTAACACTCCCCTGGAGGCAAATCTTTGCCTGAGTCATAATGGCCATTGTGGCACAAGGAGGCAAACTAGCCTCGTGATTTTCCAATCCAAAACCTGCTGGAGCACAAAGGCTAATGTAACACTCCCTGCATGTCAAAAGCCTTTCCTTTAAAGTCTGTTTAAGAATATATATTGTTCCTGTCAGTATTACATGCCAACGAAGCAGGATGAACAGCTGTCCAATTTTAAAATGCAGCCAAATAAAGCTGTAGCAAATTTCACGCAAATTAAATCAATTTGTCGCATCAGGAGCATCTGCTTGTAACTAAATGCACTGTGTACGACTACAGATTGCTGAACCTGTGTGAAAATGTTCTGTAACAGATGAAGGTGTCATGCAGCTAGCCACAGCAGCTGTTCTCAATGCAATCTGGGATCCCTGGGCTAAATCCGTAGGTAAAGTAAAAGTCTGCATTTATGAAATTCAAATTTTCTTCTGTTAGAAGTAGTAGCTGGGAAAAATAAATGTGAGAAATATTTAACAGTTTCTTCAGTTTTATGAAATCATTAGCCAAAACTGAGCTTTGCCACTGAACCTCACACAATAACAACATACATATTGTGACCAGACACGTGGGCTGGTCACGAATGGTAAATATGTGGGTCCTAGCATATTATGCTATACAGGACCAGGGCACTGGAAAGTGCCGGATTGAGCAGGGAAAGACTACATCTCCCAAGAGACAATGCAGGAGGTGTAGTTAATAGGGCCTACAAAAATGGCAGCCACCAAAGAAACTACAAGGGCCAGGAGTACATAGAGTTTAATTGAAATGTAAACCAGCACAGCTGCAGGTGTTTAAGAGGTGTTAGTTTTGTAAGTGGCTGGGCTGGTTGACAATAAAAGAAAATTATCTCCTTTGTTCAGGGTTGAGCTGGGGGAGGTTTATGGTGGTTGCAGTTAGATTTTGTGGAGAAAGGAGAAGTTAAGGAAAAGACAAAAAGAAATACAGAGGAACAGATTTAAAACTGGTAAGTAGCTTAGCTACACAGTGTATAAGATAGATACAAGGGGGGGGGGGGTAGAGAGTGAAGTCAGATCTCCTAATGGAGATAGATATTGTTTAGGTTTTATTTTGTTTGGTACAAATAAATACAGACACCGTGCTGTTTTATTTTATTTGTGTGGTCCTGTGATTCTATCTTACACCAAAGAAGACAATGGAAATGGTCCTGCAAGTGGCAGACTTACCCCGGTGTGTTACATATGGTGGAAAATGCGGGCAGTCCTCTCCACTGATAAAAGACAGAGCAAACACAGCAACATGGAAGTGGTGATGTCTCAGCAAGAGGCAATCCGAGCTCAGCAAGAAGCGACCTGGGTGCAGCAGAAGACCAACCGCTTATTTTTGGAGGAGCAAAGAAACACTTCCCAAGCACTGGGACAGGAGGTACATGAGTTGGATCAAAAAATCTTAGCTCTCAGTACCAGAGAACCCCCTCACTCCCTTCCTATCAGGGCTAACAAGTTCATCCAATGACAGAACAGGATGATGTGGAGGCATTTATCAAAACTTTTGAACGCATTGCAGAATGGGAAAAGTGGCTACAGGACCATTGAGCCGGGATTATAGCTCTGTTCTTAGTGGGAGATGCACAGAAGGCATACTACGATATGGAACCTGAATAAGCGGATGATTTCACCTTATTAAAAGCAGAGATCTTGGCCCGGTTCGGAGTGACCTCAGCGTACGAGCCCAGAGGTTTCATGGGTGGGCTTACCAGTTCAACAGAGCACCACGGTCACAAATGTATGACCTCATACATCTTGCCAGGAAATGGCTACAGCCCGGGGAGTGTACCCCGTCTGCTATTGTGGAACGAGTGGTCATGGACCACTTTCTTCGTGGATTACCCTCCAACATCAGACGATGGGTCGGACAGGGAGATCCGACAGATGCAAACCAGCTTGTTGCATTGGTGGAGCGATACCTCGCAGCAGGAGACCTTATGAAACCAATCGGAGCGGACCAGGTACCCCAGAAGAGAGACACCGCCTATACCGGTAAGACTGTTTCAAGTGAAAGGGGGGCAGAAGGGCAGCGGCATGCTACGAAGGGACTGGACAGTAATAATGGAAAAGCATTCTGGCCGTCAAAGTCAGAAGAGGGTGCTAGGTCCAGGTCATATTGCTGTAAATTGTCCATTAAATGTTGAACCCATGCAATGTAATGTGGGGAACGGAAACAGTTACGAGAGACTGTATACATGGACAGTGGTGTCGGTGCTGACAGGGGTCAGGTCGGAGGGAAACCCCTGTTGTAGAGTAAACGTAGGAGGTAATAATGTTGTAGCTTTGCTTGATTCAGGAAATATGGTTACGTTGGTCTCGACAGATTTAGTCAGGCCCACACAATTAAGTCTAGGGACCTTGGGATTACCTGTATACATGGTGACACCCAGTCATACACCAGCGCCATGGTACCGTTCAAGACAGCTGTAGGATCTGTGCGATGGCGAGCAGCGGTAGTACCTGTAATGCCATATGAGGTAATCCTGGGGCGAGACTTTCCATTGTTTGAACAACTTTGGAACAAAAAGGGCCTATTGGCTTCACCCAATAATTCACAAGAGGCTGACATTGAACCTCAGAGTGAAGAATTGGCAATGTTATTACCTAATTTTGAGCCTGACCGGGCCAGTACCGCAACGAAGCCACCGTGGTTATGGTGGGGAATGAACCGGGACCGGATGTTCCTGGTCCCTTAGGTACAGGGGATAGCAGCAGAGAAGAGGAGTTTCCAGTACATAGTGTAAACCCTGATAATTTTGGCACAGCACAATTAAGGGACCCTACGTTAGCAAACGTGAGGGGAAAAAATAGAAATGATAAATGGTGTATTGGTTAATCCTGCTAGACCAGTATATTTTCTCCACTTTATAAGCCGCAACGAATTGTTATCGGGTAGCGAAGACAGGGGAGTGTTACAGAGCAACTGTTAGTGCCCCAACCGTATAGGAGGACAGTGCTGGATTTAGCACACGGTCATATACTGGGGGGACACCTGGGAGTGGAAAAAACCCAGGAACGTGTGACACGCACATTTTATTGGCCTGGGGCAGTAACAGCAATAACTAAGCCTCCTGCCCTGAGCATCAAAAAACAGCTCTGTGTAAAACTTTTAGGAGTCCATTAATCCCCCTGCCTATTATAGAAACTCCATTTGAAAGGATTGGAATGGACTTGGTTGGTCCACTCCCAAAATCCGCTAAAGGGCACCAACACATTTTGGTGATAGTGGATTATGCTACCCGATATCCTGAAGCTGTACCACTGAGAAATACGTTGGCTAGGGGTATTGCAAAAGAGCTGATGTTGTTATTCACCCGGGTGGGAATCCCCAAAGAAATTCTTACAGATCAGGGAACCCCGTTTATGTCTAAAGTAACCAGAGCATTGTGTGACCTCCTGAACATTAAACAATTGCGGACCTCAGTTTACCACCCACAAATGGATGGGCTTGTGGAAAAATTTAATAAGACGTTAAAATCTATGTTAAAAAAACCATTGAAACAGATGGAAAGAACTGGGATTGTCTATTACCGTACCTTATGTTTGCTATTCGAGAGGTTCCCCAGGCATCGACAGGATTTTCACCCTTCGAGTTGTACTAATGGAGATAGATATTGTTTAGGTTTTATTTTGTTTGGTACAAATAAATACAGACACCGTGCTGTTTTATTTTGTGTGGTCCTGTGATTCTATCTTGCACCAAAGACCGTGGAAACGGTCCTGCAAGTGGCAGACTTACCCCAGTGTGTCACAATATATAGACCTTTTGAAAACTAAATATAACTATGAAGACAAATACAGTGCATTAAAATAACTAGCATTTAGCTGTGTAGAGGTTATTTTTTACAAAACAAATGGTGACATATAGCAGTTGGTAAGTTTATTTTTGTTTATTCCTGAGAAAAATAAAGGAGACACTGCATTTTAATATATACATATATGCCATTGTTCATCTTCTCAATAGGCTAAAAGTCGCTAAAGTCACATTTTGATGAATTAACAATTACTGAAGTACTCTAAGCCTTTTGTAGCTGTTGAAGCTAACTGAACAACTTAGTCAAATTTACTTTTAACATAACATTTACAAAAAAACAGGTACCTTTTGTAGAATAAAAATAAAATAAATAAAACCAATCGCCATTTAGTTGTTCACTTATTACAGTCCACATAACAGGAAACCGGTTTACAAAAAAAGCAGAAACAAAAAGTGATTACTTATGTTATTTTTTTTTTCTTTCTTAGAAAGTGTTGCATCCACAACCTCTGCACTCCTGCTGGCCTGCTTTATCGAGCTGTGTTACCAACTGCTGAAAATATCCTCTGCTGGAATCAATGTTGCCGGTATACATAACATTTCCCTTGCAAGTTGGGACAATGCTGGAAAATGCGAGGCATGCTTCCGCCATAAGACCAGTGAAGTGTTATAAAGTAGTACATCGTCACAATGTGGTACGCATACCAAAACTTGACCCATGTAATGTTAGAAAGTGGCATGCTGTGAGATTTTGGTACAGGTGCAATCAATTGTGAGGTGATGTGTTTTACTATTGTCAAGCAGGGGTACATTTATTATTAAATATACATTCTTTTTTTGCAAACCATTAATTATACATATTTTTTTTGCAAACTTAAACTGGAAACAACAGACAATCAATTTCCGTTTAAAAAAAAAAAAAAAAAAAATAGCAGTACACAGAGTCTTCTTTGACAGATTGTTTGGGTTCAACTTCTTGTTTTTGTGCATCAGAAAGAAATGTAAACATTTTAAATCGGGGATCAAGTTAGCACTTGTACAGATTTTGGATTTAAATCATTCAAGAAACGATTCTCCAGGTCAATTTTGATCAAAGCATTTGTCTAACATCAGTTGAATCACTCGTTGCTGGTTTAATTTTGTTAACCAAGTTTGCGATGACAGGTAAAACATCTTAAATTGTAAGACCGCATTCATTGCTGAGATACTGTGTAGCGTTTTCCATTGGGGACAATACTTGAAGCAGTTTGTTTAAAAGACCTCTTTGATCTGATTTGAGATCAAGGTAGCAATGAGCGACTTTTGTGATATTTCAGTCACTCGATACTGCAGATATCAGTGCAATGCAACACTCAACATACAACATTGTCATACGCAGTTCTCCTTTCTGTAAACTGTAACTTCTGACGAAAGCAGACATTTTATTTTTTTGTTCTGATATATGTAAAAAAAAAAAAAAGTTTGTTTGGATATGCCGATGTTTTTCCCAGCATTATTATTATTTAAACGGTCCTTCCCTCTCTTACGATTTAATAAAGGGGACTGCAGAGCTAATTTAGAAAACTATACCATCTGCTGGCATTTGGTAGTCATTGCAAGCTTCTTCCTTGTCCTTTGTAAATAATGGAAACATCTGCCCATTTGACATGTCTTTAAGTTAATAGTAATAGTGATCAGCATTTACTATTTATTTAGCAGACACCTTTATCCACCACCTAAGAAGGTAGCCCCTCCAGGACATGCTGCCACGGACTTCAGTCTATGGGACTACCAATCCAGTGCATTAAAACATCAACATTGATCATTTAAAATGTAGAACAAATAAAACCATCCAAAAAAGCTGCTCTTTGATTTGAACTTGCACTGTAATATTAACTCATTATTATTTTATGTTCAGTGCCACAACAGGGTAATGTTTAAGCAGATGCTCCAGGCTGAAGTGTTCAGCTTGATAACTGCAGGCTAGGGAGTGTCAATGAAAACCTCTCTGTGTTGCTAATGGCCACTAAATTCCAAAGTAGGAACATGAGAAAAGGTTATTATCTGTGGGGCCTCCATGACAAAAGTTTGTGTCATTTGTAAATGTTTTCTGGCCTTGTCTTTTTTTTTTTTGTTTACTAGCGCTTGTGCTTCCATGCTGGAGTTGGACTCTGTGAGCTAGTGCATCACTTAATATTGTTTGACTAAATTGCTGTATCTGGAAGTCTTGAAAACCAGTCTGTAACTGAATACACACCCCATATTACAAAGTTTTCTATAAACTGGAACTGGAATTCCAGTCATGGATATGCTTGGCAAAGTTCTTGTGATTAGGTGCTCTTGTGGTCACACTGGTCAAAAAAAACAAAAACAAACAAACAGTACAATGTTGACATAACTTGGTACCTTTTAGTTATTTTTTTATTTTATTTTTTTTAAGCATAGGCCTGTGTTTTAACTAATGATATTTGAATATATATGATATTTAATGATATTACTTCGTTTATCTATATACTTACTATAACTTCTTTTTTTTTTTTTCACTAAATCTTGCAATACTAAATGATTACACCTTTTGTTGGGTTTTTTTCAGGATGAGAATATGTAAACCAGCTCCACGAACATTTTGCACACCCAGTGATAATTAAAAATGCTCCCTTTGTGCCTCCCAAGGTATCCTGTTTTCTCTTTCTCACTTAACTGCTTTATTTTGGGTCTGACTTTTTAATTAGTAGTCACTTGGTTCCTACCTTTCCACACCTCTCACTTGGTGTAGATCTAAGAAAGTCATCTGCCAATTATTATTTTAATCAGACAGGATTAGGATGTCATTGGGCTGATTCATTTGTTTTCCTTTTCCAAGTAATTCCTAATTAATTAAATAACTCTGCAGAGCCCAGATTTAGCAATTAAGTCTTATAAATCTCTGCAGTGGACCTTATTCTGTTGTAATGGCTACACTATTAAATAAAGTACAGAAATAAGCGAGAAATATTGATGTCCTTTTTGTTCTTGTATAATACTCATTAAAACATCCTTTTACCGTGGCAGAGAATGTTTTATTAATACTCAGAGAAGCTTTCAGCTATAACGAGTACCACTCCAATTGTAATGAACCATGGTGTGCACAAGTTAATACAAGTTCTTAACGTTCTTAACAAGTTCGTTTGCTGGGGGTAATGAAGGTTTTATATTAAAGCATTTGGCCTTCTTTGATAAAACTTGCATGGTTATTTTCTTCAAGTTATTCCAAGTTCTGTGTGTCTCATGTTTGACATTACAAACACACCAGACTGACTGAGGTATTACATGCTCTGTCTTTAGAACCCCTCAACAGAATATAATTCTACATGACATGATTTTGGCTTTTTTTTTTTTTTAAAGTGTTAATTTTTGAGATCACGAAATACAATAATATACCCCATCCCTTTTAAATAAACTATTTCCAACCACTTGGATACTGACCACAACAAAAGGCAGGATGTAGAAGCCATGGAGCAGTTCAAGGGTAAAAGTTAGTTAACTAAGACTAGGTTTATGTTAGTAAACTGATTTAGTAAGACATCAACATTTCCTGACAGAGTGGTCTGGCCGGAACTCTTTGCTAATCACAAGGTTAAAGCTTAACTACAAAGAGGATCGTCAGTCCAAGTTGCATCTCCTCTCAACATATTCTGTATGGTTTATTTTGTTGAGCTAACCAGAAGTATCAAAATGCTGCCACTATTTATACTAAATCCCTCTGTGTGCCAAGGTTATGAAAACCAGTGCTTGTGAGCTTCCATAAAGAACTCCAGGGACTATTGTAATCATTTACATCTAAATAACACTATGTAACACAATTTTTGTTCCCTGGTAGTAAGTGTTATTTCCTAATTGCTTATGCCTCAAAAGTATAGAAAATGTCTATTATTCCCCACAAACTTTGCTTTTGTGACCAGGACAGTGATATTTCAAAATATCACTATTTCCAATGAGAAAACGGGAGGTTTTGTGTCTTTTCGTTCACATAAAGTCAGAAAAAAACAACATATGAATCCAAATTAGCATGCATTTATACTAAAGTAATACAAAAATGACTACAAAAGATTTAGAAGTGAGTAGTTTTTCGAGATTTACGATTATACTGTAAATTTATAAATAACCATTTTCTATACTTTTGAGGCATAAGCAATTAGGAAATAACACTTACTACCCAAGAACAACAAAAAAAAATTGCTACATGGTGTAAACACTAAATACACAAAAAGCATTGCAGATGAGATGAAAAAATGGTGATGCAGCTCAAATGATCAGAATTGTGACTGCATCAGAAAGCTGGATTTCCTTTAAAAGCTGAAACATTCAAGGTTTGTTTAGGATTGATAATTTGTGGTTGATCTCAAGTTATATATATATAAAAATCCTGAACTGAAAAGAGCATCTCTCACAGCAACAGAAAAATCTGTCTCATTTCAATCCTGGGAGTTTTTTGTTTACATTTGGGGCAGGGCAAAAAACATACAAGGCATTTTTTCTTCGTTTGATAACCAAATCAATACGTTTATCATATATAATCATCAACAAAGACAATGTTGCTTTAAATTTACATAAACATACTTGTTCACTAAAACTGCTTCTGGTGTACAGAGGTCAAGGTTGAACGAGGCACACTCACATTCATGTAGAAATGTAGTTGCAGTTTACTTCAGTATCCAGTGTGTTCTTGCTACTGAACTAGCGGCTTAAAGATGCAGAAAACTATATAAATCACCCCTAAAGATTGAGTCAATGAGTTTAGCAATAGCCATCAAGATGACAGACAAACTTGGACATAAACTAATATGAATACTATTTTTTTGTTTTTATTATTAGGCCCTATTACATAAGTATTTTAAAAGTAAAATGGTGGGTTTGTTTGTATTATTGATTAATGGCACTGGTGAGCTTGTAACTTCCTTACAATTTAAAAGTGTACCAATAAATACTTCTTCTGTTAACTGTTATTCAATAGCTGTTTGTGTATCTTATAAATGGGACACGGGGCTCAATTTTAGCATTTTATTTTAATTGCGGAATGACACACTTTTTTTGTTGTTTTTTAATCCGAGAATTAAACCTAAAAGTGTTTTTTTTTGTACCAGTAAAGAGGTTGTCCACACTTATATAATTATTTAATTGTTAATTTACAAAACATTAGTGCCAAAGACAAATATTACTGCATTTATTACAACAATCATAAAAAGATTAATGAAAATGTGTCTATATAAAAAAAAAAATTAAATAAGCTACTGTAGCCACATCACTTAAGTGCTGACGTTGTTACACGGCCATCTGCATTTTAATAGCAGGGTGGGGACTGTAATCAATAATTTCAAAATCTTCAGCTTTGAAGTCATCAATACTATCCACTTTGCGTAAGATTTTCAGTTTAGGTAAAGGCCTGGGTTCTCTCTGAAGCTGTAATGAGAGGTAAAAAATAAACATTAAATTGGCTGAGCGCCACCCAGGTAGGGAGGGATTAGGTTGGCAGGGGAATCCGTGGTTTGCCGCGCACCAGCGACCCCTGTGGCCAATAGAGCTCCTTCAGTTCTGCAGTGGAGCCATCAGATCTGTGTTGTCCTCTGGCACTATAGGTCTGGTGGCCTCACAGTGCGAAAAATGACAGATTGGCAGAATGTTTCGGAGGACTCTGTTTCCCAAGTCACCACGCATTGCAGCAGTGAACTGGGATACAAATAACAATTGGGCATTCCAAACTGGGGAGAAAACCGGGGTTAAAAACCATTGGCGACAACTAAATAAAACAACAAAAAAGTTATATTATATGACCTAAACAGTGCAATTTCTACCACAGGGGTGCTTTACAGACCCACTTATGACCATTACAATCTTTATACGGTATGCATTTTAGGACACCCCTCGGAGTCAAACCTCACTCCTCCTCGAGTCAATCGTCAGGCATCAGAGTGCTATTTCGATGTGCAATTTCATTATTTGAATTTGTTTGGATTTAAACTAAGGCAAATCTTATCAGCGTACAGCATCAGACATAACGCTTTTCTTTAATCGGTTTCGATGTATACTTAATTTAATTTTGTTATAGAATTGAAAAATCCAGGACAAAACTACCGGTTTAAAAATAAAACTGCACACTTTGTTCTATCAAAGTAAGGGGAAATTGTTTTGGCGACTTGATTTTATGCGGAACCGTTCAATAATGCAATAGACCTGGTTTATATTTGTAATTTAGATTGTCTTCTGTTACATTTTTTAAATACTTCATAATATGAAAAAGTCCCCACACAAACTTTATTAAATCAAAAAATGTTTAATGACGGGGTTATCAAATCAATTTGTATATCGCGCTTCACATAATAGAATTAATTAAATAAAATATACATCGAAACTGTTTAAAACAAAAGTTATGTCTGATGATGTACGTTTAGGGGCGTGCACAAGGGAGGAGACGACGACGACGACTGAATAATCATCTCCAAAATACCGAATTCTGCTTATCAATAAATTACGTTTGTCCTTTCTGTCACCGACACAAACTAAACGTATTTCCTCATAATCTACAGTTATGGACGCGCATATACCCGGTTACACATGCTCCCCCATAATGTGCAGTTAAGGACTGGCGCGTGAGTCTCCTTAATGTTTGAGTCCAGCTGCAGTAGTACATTTAGTTGGAGATTATATCTATATCTATATATATATATATATATCTATATCTATATCTATATCTATATATGAATGATCCTCGACATACGACGCTTCAATTTACGACGTACGGCACTTACGACTCGCAATATTACCCTGCTTCGACTTTACGACATCGATACGACATTTACGACACGGCGTCCTGAGCCATGAGTCTTCTGCGCATGCTCAGTGTTTGAACTACAGTGGCTGTCGTGGTCGCTCTGACTTAGTCTAGCGTTTTTTTGTTGTTGTTGTTTTTTTGCCGTTAACAATGTCTGAAAAGAGCAATGGACTCAACGATTCCTAAACTGTGAACATGAGGGGCTTAACTTCAGGCGATCGTATTTCCTGCTAGGAGTACCACATGCAGACACCGAATACGTCACTGGAATGCAATTTTACGCTATATATACACTAAATATACTAAAGGGAAAGCAGTTGTGAAGCTGAATCAAGAATTTCAATGCAGAGTTCCTGAAATGCAGTACAATATATTTGTACACCACACTGAACCTATTTTAACGATCGGGAATCGGACAAAGCAATGTCTTTTCCAGAACGCACTATGGTCTGTAAAAGAACACGAATTGGGACTACTGTATCCTGATTTATTTGGTACTTTTGGCCGCGCTACCTGTTACAGTTGCAACTGCAGAAAGATGCGTTTCAGTGTTAAGCTCCACAGCATATGGACTTTCATTGAAATGGAGAGTGTAATGCTGTTTCATTATATAACAATATCGGCACACGCCCTTGTGTTTACTGATAAGATTTGCCTTACAATTTAAATCCAAACAAATTCAAAACAATGAAATTGCACATCATAACTTAAAGTATCTTTTTAAACGTTTACAGTATACATATTAAATGATTCAAGGAAACACGTACATGGATTAGGGAGTGGTTAACATATAGAAAACAGAAAGTGCTAATTAGAGGAGAAACCTCAAAATGGAGTGTGGTAATTAGTGGAGTACCACAGGGATAAGTATTAGGTCCTCTGCTATTCCTAATCTACATTAATGATTTAGATTCTGGTATAGCAAGCAAACTTGTTAAATTTGCAGACAACACAAAAATAGGATGAGTGGCAAACACTGTTGCAGCAGCAAAGGTCATTCAAAATGATCTAGACAAGATTCAGAATTGGGCACACACATGGCAAATGACATTTAATTGAGAAAAGTGTAAGGTACTGCATGCTCGAAATAGAGATGTGCATTATAAATATCATGTGCGAGATACTGAAATTGGAGAAGGACTATGAAAAAGACCTAGGAGTTTTTGTTGACTCAGAAATGTCTTCATCTAGACAATGTGGGGAAGCTATAAAAAAAGGATAACAAGATGCTCGGATACATTGTGAAAAGTGTTGAATTTAAATCAAGGGAAGTAATGTTAAAACTGCACAGTGCATTAGTAAGACCTCATCTTAAATATTATGTTCAGTTCTGGTCACCTCGCTATAAAAAGGATATTGCTGCTCTAGAAAGAGTGCAAAGAGCGACCAGAATTATTCCCGGTTTAAAAGGCATGTCATATGCAGACAGGCTAAAAGAAATGAAGCTATTCAGTCATGAACAAAGAAGACTACACAGCGACCAAATTAAAGCATTCAGTTCTAAAAAGGTATTGACAATGTCGACCCAAGGGACTTTTTCTACCTGAAAAAAGAAACAAGGACCAGGGCTAACAAATGGAGATTAGACAAAGGGGCATTCAGAACAGAAAATAGGATGCACTTTTTTATATTTATTTATTTATTTATTTTTACACAGAGAATCATGAGGGTCTGGAATCAACTCCCAGTAATGTTATTGAAGCTGACACCCTGGTATCCTTCAAGAAGCTGCTTGATGAGATTCTGGGATCAATAAGCTACTAACAACCAAATGAGCAAGATGGGCCGAATGGCTTCCTCTCATTTGTAAACTTTATATTCTTATGCAAAATAAAAGGTAAAAACACATGCACCAATCAGCTACACTGACATTTGTGTCATACAGTGGAAACACCAAGTTTTTTTGCTCGTTTAATTGGGTGATTCAGACGACTGTCCAACCCCTCAATCTCCCTGGAAAAAAAACAAACCCCGGACTGATGCCTGATGGGTTGAGGATTGACTCAGAGGGGTGAGGTCTGATGTCTGACGATTGACTCGAGGAGGGGTGAGGAGGTCCTAAAATGGACACTGTCTCTGCAGCTGTTCAGATTATATACAGCAATACGAACACAACTGTACTTCAGTGAACTGTATTAATTGAGTTTTAAGAATCTTCAACTCTTACCTGGATTTTTAAAGGCTCAATGTGGTTTACATAAATATGCGCATCTCCCAATGTGTGTACAAAATCACCAGGCTGAAAAACAAAATGCAAACAATGTTCAGATATATGCAGAGCAAATATCTAGTTTTTGGTTGATTGAAAGGGTGTTTATAAAACCATACCACCCCCCCCACCCCCCCCCCCCCCCCCCTTTTTTTTTTTTTTTTTTTTTTTTTGCAGGCCATGTACATTAGAGAGGGTTCTGATGAAGAATAATCCTTTTCTTCAAAACAAGCAACAATTACTAGAGGATTTAATTGACCTTTACAAATTGTGTGTTATTGAAGTGGTTGCCATCATTCTTTTTCTTAAATAAAAGTAAACCCTTTATAAATCTTGTAAACCAATATACATGGTTTGTTTTGGGCTTGAAAAGTATACTTTAAAAAAGTATGAAAGAAAATGTATATTTAAAAACAAAACACCTTTGTTAGTACCTTTAGTTCTGTAATATGGGCAATCATATATGTGAGCAATGCATAACTGGCAATGTTGAACGGGACACCCAGTCCCATATCTCCTGATCGCTGATAGAGCTGACAGGATAATTCACCGTTACACACATAGAACTGGCACAAGGCGTGGCAGGGAGGAAGAGCCATTTGAGGTAGATCTTGAATATAAATAAAAAGTAAAATATTAATACAATGAAAACAGGCATAAAGAATTCATAGAGTGCATACAGTACATTTTCTATTTACTACTAATGCAGAATGAATGGGTGGGACACTGTTTTAATACATATATAGGTTTTTCAACAACAGTAACTGACAAGGTACCACATGAATGTTGTCCTGTTTGACAAAAATGAAGCTCAAATATCCCACCCTGTCATTTCACATTTGTAGTAAATTGATAACATTGTATTATTACCTATTTAAGGGTGGGAAGATTATCTGTACACTGATACCAAGACACTTAACATCGTAAGTAAGTGAGGTTTTCAAATAAAATAACATTTTCTTGCCTAGAAAATAGGCAACATCCTGTCACTTGCTCATAAAATAATTTGCATATAGTCAAGGAACGGACAATTATCTATTCAAGCATACCATGATTGTTAGTAAGAAAGCTGTGTAACTGGGGGAATACAGGCAAACCCAAGGTGCCACAAACCATCGGGGGTGGTCCAACACTTACGGGATGCAGCACATAATGATTTGATAAATTGTGTGGCAGCTTATTTTAAAGACAAGTGCAAGAACATACTGCAAAAGTTTGGGATAATTGTCATAGCCAGTCTTAAGTGGCAACAGGTTTAACCTGGCTGCTTTTAAAAAGTCTCTCTTTTATAATAAATAAAATACCTTTGGGATTCCAAGCACACATGATAATCCTTCTGTCTTCAGGGTTGTTTTTAATAGTGTCAATAACTTTCTGCAGCTGATCAACACCTTGTCCAGTGTAATCTAAACATTACAAAAAAAGGGGTATATATTAAATCATCTCAACCAAGGGGCCATATTTATAAGAAGAAATATATTTATTTTCAGACATTTACTGAAAGCTTATTGATAAAGGCACTTGGTTATTCTTGAGATTTACCAATAAATGTCCAAAGTACTATCATGTTTATTTCGGACATTTACCAGTAAATCTGAATATTGGCAAATCAATACTTTTACCCTAACATACATTGTTTGGGAAAAAAAAAAAGTAAGCTTGAGCGCTGATCTAAAGCTCAATGGGTGAATGGGTGACTGGTCCGTAGGGGCTGCTGTTCAAGCTTAAGTTTCTTGAACTAGGACAGAACCCTTGAGACATGTATCTAACTTACAAAAAGGAGGTTCTGATAATTGACAGCAAAATGCAGGTTTCAAACTAAACAACAAATTAAATCTGAACAAAGCAATTTCATAAAAGAATAAGTATTATAAGACAAGAAATAAAACAATGGATAACCAACAATTCCAATTGACATTTTCAACAGTCACAATTTATAATATTTATAGCTCTACATTCTAAATGGGATCTCCGTCCAAGATAGTAAACTTGGAAACAGCAAGGACCAAACTCACCCTGCCCACTACAAAATCATGCAATTACCAGGTTAGTCTCTGAGATCCCACATGCATATTGAGTATGTTACATTTTGAATCTTTGGGAACATAGGTGACCCTCTGTAACTATACTGCAACGATTCCTATATGTCTGTTTTAAATGTTAAGCAAGAGGGCAAGCAAATCACACCTGAATTCATATCCTTGTATTCTGCCCCAAAATGTCGCCACTGGAACCCGTAGACAGGCCCAAGGTCTCCTTCCTCTCTTGACGTAAAGCCACTTCTGTCTAAAAACTCCCGCGATCCATTGGCATCCCAGATTTTCACACCCTTTGCAGACAGTTCTTTGGCATTTGTTGAACCCTAGAACCAAAAGAAAAAATAGCAATGTTCACCTATGTCTCTACATTGTTTTTACATGTAGATTAACATCACTGGACTCAAGGAGTCACAACAATGCCTAATACTTCAATTCATTTTCTAGCTTCTGAAATGTCTTTTCTTAACCTTTTAAAGTTGTAGCGTCTCAAATTACACGGAGTGCAGGATGAATCATAAATGTGTGGTTAGAATACTGTTAATGCATCTATCTTGGGAAGGAAATTTGACTTGGGATACAGATGGACAGGACATCTCCATATACCCACTAGACTCATGTGGTAATTTGTTGGCTTTCAAGTTTAACAGAACTGGATAATAGCTTAAAAATACATGCACCATTGTAATAAAACCATTACATCAAAGATATGAGAAACTACAACTAAACCACAAACAAACTGGTGTGGTCCAGTGGTTAAAGAAACAGCCTTATAACCAGGAGGTCCCTGGTTCAAATCCCAGTTCCAAGTCATTTAACCTCTCTGTGCTCCGCCTTTCAGATGAGAAGTTGTTTTAAGTGACTCTGCAGCTGATGCATAGTTTACACACCCCAGTCTCATGTCTTGTAAAGCACTTTGTGATGATGGTCCGCTATGTAAAAATTAATTATTGTCTGAAGCCAAGCAATTGAAACAGATCTACATTGGAGGAGGTATACAAGTTTAGGTTCTCATCACCACAACCTGTCTCTATGTTTGTAAAAAACTGCATATGGATCTGACCCAAGTTTGGCAATTGCTTTTCTGTTCCAGTTTTGTGCCATGGACATAGGTAACCCAGCCAAAGTGCAAATACATACACACACACACACACACACACACCTCTATATATAATTATTATTATTATTATTATTATTATTATTATTATTATTATTGGAAACATGACAGAAGATTGGACTCCACCTTTGGTGTTTTTTTTTGTGATTTAATAGTCTCAGTTATATAGGGACATAAATAAAAGCACAAAATTCTCAAGTTACACTAGAAACTTTTTTTTTTTTTTGGAGGAGCCAGGATTTTCTTTACCTTAATGAACCATAACAGCTCTTCCAGTATCCCTCGCCAGAACACTCTCTTTGTTGTCAACAGTGGAAACTGGTCTGAAATAATATTAATAACAATGCACTGTGAGTTTATGCGATTGGTTTGGTCAATAAACTTAATTGTAATTATGAATGTAACCAAAGGTATTGTAAAATATGTACATGACACACATTTCATGACTACATTATTATTATTATTATTATTATTATTATTATTATTATTATTATTATTATTATTATTATTATCCTTTCGTCACTACTAAAATAGCGCCAAGTGCAGGGCTCTGCCTCTCAAGATTTCAGAATGACCATGACCATGCAAGCCAAACTATAAGGCACACGGGTGAATTAGTTGTGGTGTACAAAATTATTTTTTATAATAAAAATTAATTTTACGACACCGATTTTACAATATTCTTACCCCTTAAACTGTATCTTGCTTGTGAACCGAACAACGAGACAACCCCAGTACCAGTCCGGTCCCCTTTTCTGAATCCGTGTTTCATAATGTACTCAACTTGATCCAAATATCCTTGCTCATCACAAAACATTGTGAAATTCTTCTCGGCTGTATGAGCTTCTTTCTGCTCCTTGTCAGGATACTGCGCGCATGCATTAATTTCTGAAGTAGCAGGCATGGTGTATTTCTTAAACGTGAAAATGTTAAACTCGAAATTAAATATGCTCTTGGATTCAGACGATGCGGTTCAAAACGTTGATGCAGCCACCTTTTTTTTTTTTTTTTTTATCTCTGCAAGCCTTCATAAAAAAAAATGAAATATTAATTTTAAAATAAATATATACTAGATACTCTATACTTTAATATTCACGCGCTCTTTTCTTGAAACAAAACTCAGCTGTTAAATTGCCGCGCAGTTGTTGAAATACAGCTGACTGTGGGCGGGAATATTGTGTCAGATAAATCGTGAGCCTATGGGGCTCTCTGCTGGTATTGTGCGCGTACGTCATCATTAGTGAAGTTACACCGTGGTCACATGAGAAGTAACAAACGAAGAACTACAAGTAAACAAAGAATGTAACGGTGGTCGAATGTTACTGTTTTGAATGTATGTTCCAGTTATATTATGTCTTAGACGCCAACTGTACCAATGTTGAGAATAAAGCATGGTAACAATTCAATATCTAGGGTTCCCACCTCTTTTTACAAAAAAAAAAAAAAAAAAAACAGGACACTAGAGTCATTTCGTACAACATAAATAAATAAATCATATACTTTGATGGCATAATGCCCCAGGAAGTCTTACAGAGTTCCCAGGACAGCTGCCTCAAAAAGCGAACAAGCCAGGCAAAACCAGAACGGATGGCTACCCTATTGATATCCCAAATTAGGTTACTTTGTGAAGCAAAGCGTACACTCTGATTGGCTGATATATCCTCAACAGTATATAATATGCAAAAAAAAAAAAAAAGAGGCCAGCTCTGTATTTGTTTTGATGCAACTATAATGTACCCTTTTGGAAAGAATACAATACAATACAATACAATATTATATTATCTTGGCTGTAGTGCACAGGTTAATTAAAAGCAATCGTGATAGATAGCTGCATGCACAATTGAACAATCAAACACATTTTTGTTGTGAGGCAATTTTACAAAAATATTGTTGTTATCCAATAAGATGACAAAGACGACGTGTGTACATTAGATTTACACTTCTTATAGTTATAAATTATATTGCATGCCTTCTCTAGCAAGCAAGGCAATACACTTAGTAAAAACAAACACATCTTAAGCAATATCTAATTAGCAGATTAGAACATTATTTGTAAACATGTAACATGCCAAGGTGAAATGTATTCTTAAATCTTCTCATTTCTACATGTCAAACGAGGGTGAGCGTTCTTGTTGTTATCACTTCAGGGTGCATCCTTCCTGCAAAAACAAAACAAAATGGAAGTGTCTGTAATTTTATTTAGCTGCAAATTACTTTTAATGATTTTCCTGCTTTTAATAAAAATGTGAAGATGCACAGGGGCTGACAATGAAGATGCAGAGAGTTATAATGAAGATGCACAGGGGCTGATAATGAAGATGCAGAGAGTGATAATGAAGCTGCACAGGGGCTGACAATGAAGATGCAGAGAGTGATAATGAAGATGCACAGGAGCTGACAATGAAGATGCACAAAGTGACAATGAAGATGCACAGAGTGACCGTAAAAATGCACAGAGGCTGATAATGAAGATGCAGAGAGTGATAATGAAGATGCACAGGGGCTGATAATAAAGATGCACAGAGTTATAATGAAGATGCACAGGGGCTGATAATGAAGATGCAGAGAGTGATAATGAAGCTGCACAGGGGCTGATAATGAAGATGCACAGAGGCTGATTCTAGAAAATGATTCTATAGCAAGGGTGGTTTAATTTTAATATACCAGACCAATGTTAAGCAGACCAGTTAAACAAATGTGTTGTGCATGATTGGCAAACTTAATAAAATGATTAAACTTATTTCTTTACAAGTTTGTTTCTGTAGTTTATTATGATTTGTAATTATAGTGCAATATGAAGTGTAATAATAAGTACATACAGGGATTCAATGAGCTTTACTGTTAGAATTCAGTCTACTGTGAACAAATAAATGGGCACCCCTAGTCTCTGTAAGTTGCTTTGGATAAAAGTGTCTGCTAAACAACTAATTAAAAATAATAATTACAAAAGACATGTAAAGACAAAAGACAAGACCCCTGAATGAAAAACGCTACTCTTGAAAAACTTACTTGCACATCTCTTTGTAGAGCCCTAATGCCCCCAGGGCCACATATTTAATAAAGGCAGGGTCTTCTATTTCCAGCTCTCCAGGGACGTTAAGAGTGAAGGTGGGTGAGTTGAGCAAATTCACTTCTACAGCTGTGTCTGAAACAGGCATTGGGGTTCCTTCACCAGAATGAGGCAGCACCTATGTTTAGACAACACCAAAGATGTGGAAATCAAAATGAGAATTCAACATGTTTCAAGACGGCTATATTAGGAAGCGTCCATAACATACACATCTCAACAGGCAATCATATTGGTACTGCTATATCATTATAAAAAATAACACAAACGCATTGATCTATCTCTGCAATGAATTTGACCTGTTTGTATAAAAATGTCAACCCAAAACTGGCCAATTACAAAAACAATGTTATGGCTCACAATAATTTAACATACTTGGGTGTAGATGAGTTTCTTGCATCATTGTACATTTTTCTATGGTTACATGTTTACATTGACTTTTGGCACCCAACATGGAATGTTATTTTTCTAGACCTTTGATGTAATTTTACTGTCATGGTACTATAGTTTTCTAGATTTTGGAGATACATGTTCCAAGCTGGAACGCCTGAAGGAGGAAGGCCAATGACAGTTTGGTAATTGTACAGTTCGTATGATGAGTGACATCCAAAATATTAGCATAGCCAAGCCTTAATTGCCATAAAATAACACCCACTGGAGCGACAGTTAAGTTAGTTGTAAACCCATGTCAAAATAAAAAAGGACAGGGTCAAGTGGATTTTTGTGAAGAATAATTGCAATACTATAATAGCGTGTTACTTCTATTTTTGTTGTAAACAGCTAAACCAATGCTCCTCAAAGTCGTGCCAGCGAAGCCAGTCCATCGTGCCCAGGGCACCTGTTTTTAAATTATGGGTCGTGAACACATTTCTGGAGGGTCGTAGCTGGGGAAAATAATGAAAGCTTTAAACACGACATCCAACAAAAGCGCCACAGCATTCTGTTGATAGCACTGCTCGCTTATGCTGTGCTTGTAAGTACGCGATTTTTTTTTTTTTTTTTCACGAATGGCTTTTGCGATATCTGCACTGTCTCTGCGGTAGCCCAATCATAGATTAGCTGGGTGGGACATAAACTGTGTCTGTTTCACTTGAGGCACCGACTAAATTTAACCAATAGGAGAGTCAAATAACTGCCAATTTTTAAGCATCTGTCCAATCATAAGCAAGCATAGGCAGTTCACGGTTTTCTGCATGAAAATTGAATGCGAGTGAGTAGCCAATAGGAAAGTGAAAGATCTGACAGCTGTCCAATCAATCGTGAGCAGAGGTGGCATGTTAATATGCCGGGTAAGCACTGAATTTCGCAGACTGTTATTGACAAAAACAATACATTAAAATATTTATAATTTAATTTTCTATCTATATATTTTTTTATTTCACCAGACAAGGGGAACCGTACGAATCCACTTTCTCTGAATAATTGTACAGCAGATGAGCGATCTTTAATATATATATAATCAAATCAAATATAATATATTTATTTATTTATTAAAATCCGTTTAGTCGAGGCCGACTTTCGGTCACTTTATGGGTCATCATTCTCCACGCATTTCTGTCTTTGACCGCTTCTTTCAGATCTTTCATGTGCATGTTTGTGTCAGCCTTGATTGCGTCCGGCCAGCGGGTTCTCTGACGCCCTCTTCTTCTTGACCCACTGACTGTGCCGAGCATTAATGCTGTTTCTAGGGAATTAGCTCGCATGATGTGTCCAAAATATGAGAGCCGCTGTTTCGTGATTTTTCCCTCTAACGATGTTTGTGGTTTGACACGTTCAAGGATCGTCTTGTTTGTGACCATTGCCGTCCATGGTGTTCGCAGCAATCGTCTCCAACACCAAAGTTCAAAAGCATCGATCCTCCTTCTGTCGGCCTTCTTGAGCGTCCAGCTTTCGCATGCGTATGTGGAAATCGGAAAAACGATTGCATTGATTATGCGAGTCTTTGTTGCTATGCTGATGTCATTGCTCTTCCATATTTTTGCCATTCCCTGCATTGCGCTGCGCCCAAGTGCGATTCTGCGTTTGATTTCTGGTCCCGATTCGCCACCTCGGTCGATCTTGGATCCAAGGAAGAGGAAATCTTGGACTGATTCGATTTCTTCATTGTCAATTGTCAAGTGGAGTGTACCATTGCCTGCTGTTGTCATTACCTTTGTTTTCTTGATGTTGAGGTACAAACCCATGCGCTCGCTTTCTTCTTTGACCTTTCGGACCAGATATTCTAGGTCTTTTTCACTCTCTGCGAGCAAAGTCGTGTCGTCGGCGTATCGAAGATTGTTGATGTTCCTCCCTCCAATTTTCACTCCGATCGGTGATTCTTCCAGATTACATCGTCTCATGATCGTTTCGGCATATAGGTTGAACAGGGCCGGTGAATGCAGCCTTGTCTAACGCCTTTTCTGATCTCAAACCAGTCCGTGTTGCCGAATGCCGTCCTGATATATACACACACACACACACATATACATATATATATATATATATATATATATATATATATATATATATATATATATATATACTATATATATATATATATATATATATAGATATATATATAGGAATATATATATATATATATATATATATATATATATATATATATATATATATATATATATAGATATAGATAAGAACCTATGCAATAGTCAGCGTGCCCGCAAACAGCCAAGTATGATCAATTTTTGTCCGTGTCCAAATTACTTTGAGGACTTTTTGAATCCTTATCAGACAGACATACACCCATGTACTCTTAATTTAGTTTCTTGTTTTGAAAAATTAAATACTGTTTGTACATTCCAAAAATCAAATACGCACACAGACAAGGACAACAAACACATCATTATTGTGCAATATTCAATTTGTGACTGATGCTTATCCACATGAATAATCACACTATTGATACTGGCTGATTTCCCCTAAAATATCCTCTAAAAATGATAAATCCTTTAGGATTTCTATTGTTTCACAATATGGTCCCAATATTTACTTGTGGAATTGAGGGTAATTTCAGAATTATTTGTTTTGATCAGTGTGACGTTTATTGTAAACATCTCTCGATGTTAGCCAGGGTTCATTTTAGGTTTAAGATATTGGTTTAAAACTATCTGGATCATTGCCAAAAGTATTATGATTTCATATAAGGGTATTTTATTGTATTAACAGAACTTATAGCAGTTAAGGCACCACTATATGCTAGATATATTTATTTGTTTAGTGTTTTTATAGTAGTTGGTCCCTGACCATAGTTTACCAAGGTTTGCAATGTTTTAATATAATTTACCATACTTTTCTCAGATTTACAATACTTATCTATGCTTTATCATGCTTTCACTATACTTTGTTAGACTTGCAATGCCTTTATTATAGTAAGACGTAAGGGGTGGTAGATCCAGATTAATCAGGATAAGGTGTGCTGCTGTATGATATCAGTTGATTAGGGATATGTTAATCTAGTGCCAAGGGGAGGGTTCTGTCATGGTTTTTTAAGCGTTACCTTGCGACAAGGGCCCCTGGCAGGATTGACACTTGCTCTGAAGCTGCCAGCATTCTGAGCTATTCCTGCGGAGGTCTCTACACAGCTGTGTGTTCGTCGATGGAATTACACTTGAAAGGATGTAATTTCCTTCAGTTGTTGAGACAGATCGAAAGTATTAGTCAAGACTTGCTGCACTGGTTGGTTAAAAATGTCTATATAATCTGATATATATATATCATAATATATAATATATAGAATATATATATAATATATATATATATATAATATATGTTTGTGTGTGTACAGAAAGCACCATGTGACCAACTCCATATAAGTAGTAGCTCACAATTCAGATTTCTCTCTGTCAGTCCCAGGTATATTATAAACATCTTCCTCTACCAAAACTAGTTGTCTATTAGAACCATTTTACTTAACTGTTGCATATGCTACATTGCATTTTAAACCAAAATTTGCTGATACACATTTCTTTATTTTATCAGGGTTGCTCCTGGCTTTTGTTCCAACTGTGTTCTAAATTGTTTAACTGAACCTAGTAAACCTCCATTCAGACACAGACACTGAAGTAGTTAATTATATAATGTTACATGTTAAACCTGGAGTGGAATAGACCTCCAGAACCATGACTGAACACTCCTAGTTTAAGTTTTATTTATATTGTCTGTTTTTATGACCAGGTAATATAAATACAACTTAATGGTGCCAGATATTTAAAAGATTTGATGACTCTTTTGATTAATTAAATGCCTAATATACCGTTGGCTTAACTAGTCTTTAAAAGTTTCATAAATACCAAACAGTCTTAAATAACTCACAAGCAAAATATGAGTAAGACCCAATATAATAAACATGACCAATATCTGTCCTTATCAACTTGCCTTGTTTCTTCTCCGATGCATCACTCATAGTCTCCTGATATCCAAGAAATGCCTCAGTAATCACAGAGCTAAATTCATCAAAAATTCTTCTACCAAAATCAAAAAAGGACTCTAAAACATAATTTAGGCCAAGGCCTTCAAAGAACTCTGGACTTGAGTTGTGACTGGAGTGAGGATGGGCTCTCAGACTCGATCCCTCTGTGTGCAGCTCAAAGGCTGCCTGAAAAGATTGATCAAATTCCTCATGCATCTTGTAGAACAGCTCCATGCTTTGATCGAATAGAGTATTCACTTCAGAAATCATTTTGTTAAAACTATTTTCGATCTGTACCACTTTTGCATCAACACTTTCTGGGTCCTGATTTACCACAAGGTCTTTGTTTTCATGAGAGTTCATGAATACCCATGACATTTCTCTGAAAAAGGTCTCTACCTGTGAATGTAAAACAAAAACAAGATAACTCCAGGCTGAGAGCAGCCCAGGTGAATAGGTTTCTTTCAAGTAAAACAGCACTTATCTGACCACATGATTCCAGTGATAAATACATGGTGACACTTTTAGCGTAGTAATTGCTGACTGTTGGGTTTGTTTATTGCTGGCAGTGTGGTGAACAAGCAAGCAATAATACTTGTTGCTTTTAGATCAATTTAGATAGGAGGCTGTGTGGTTCAGTGGTTAAAGAAAAGGACTTGTAACCAGGAGGTTCAAATCCCGGCTCAGTCACTGACTCACTGTGTGACCCTGAGCAAGTTATTTAACCTCATTGTGCTCCTTCTTTCAGGTGAGACATTGTTGTAAGTGACTCTGCATAGCTCACATCCCCTAGTCTCTGTAAATTACCTTAGATAAAGGTGTCTGCTAAATAAACACATAATAGATTAGGTAGTGAATATTGAAACAATGGTCCCACTTGCATGGTGGTCCTGGCAAGACAACACAAAAAACAACTGCAGACCGACAGAAGTTATACAGCCGAGTCCACTATAATACAACTTGTAATATATAAGCTCATGGTTATGTGTGCAACATTTAATTATAACAAATTAACTGTAGAGGCAAGGCAAAACCCCCCAAAAAAACAACAATTACTTGAACAAAGAATGCAAAATGAATGTCAGACTGATCTGAAAATGAAAATGAGTGCCATAGACAGGTAAAATTGTCCAGTTATGTCATAGTGCACTACAACCCCCATACGTTTTTTCATGGTGTAAATAATAGCGGTTGCTGTTTATACTGTAGCTCACCTTGTTAGAAAATGTGGAAAAGCCTCTGTGACATGTAGAGGTATAAAATGATTTGCAGGTGTCTTCAAGGCAAGGCCTGCATTCATCCCAGGAAGCCTTTAAGGATGCTTGACACTGGTCCTCAGCCTGCTCTAGCTTTTGCTTCACCTCTTCAGCAAGCTGAAGAGCTCCCTAAACCAAAGAAACCATTAACAAGGGTACAAATGTTTAGTAAATGAACACATTGTTTAAAATAAAAATATTAACTGGTGTCTTATGAGAATAATCCTGGTTATAGATAAAAATATCAAGAGCTATAAACTTCTACCTCAATGAAGAACAACTGAATCCTTTATTACAATTCCATGTCATTCTATTCTTTATATAAATGTGTCATTACCAGCTTCTTCTCACTACTATGTCTTAAAGATTTCATTAGGTGTTCATGTTTCTCTCCATTTTGATCCACGATTTCCTTCATCTGTTTGACACCAAATAAAGCCCTCTTCACCTCTTCATCCACAAACTTTTCTCCATCTATGGACAGCTCTAAATAGAAAAAAAAAACCTGGGTCTGCTCGTACTGTTTTAAAACCATTTCCGTGGAAATTCAAATCTGATCTTTCAATTTTAGAGTTTGAATGACATCTGAACATTGTCTGGTTTTACTGCCCACAAGCCCTTTTATGCTGTTTTTAGTTTTTAACTATTTGTATTTAGTTTTAATCAGTTTTTGTAGAATGGTCAAATAGCACATCAAGTTTGTCTGCTTTTTTTGTCAGCAATAGAAAAATATATACTGAACAAAAAAAAAGTGATTTATTTTTAATTCTGTTTTGCTATTAAATTCAAAGTGGTTTGGTGACCTCATCACCAGGAGTTGGAAATATTAAAGGAAGACAGGTTGCTATCAGACCCCAGCAGAAGAAAACAAAAAATTACAATGTTACAAGTGAATATAAAAAATAAAAACGTTATTCGCATATAATAGCAACAATACCGCTCACTGTGAATGATCAGAATTACAGAGTAGTTTGACAGAATTGGTATTTTGTTCGGTGACATGTGTATAATTGTCAAAACAATGAAAAGCATTTATAGAGCCAAGTTCAGTTTAGACCACAAGTGGTAGTATAGTATATGATAGTATCATAGTATATGATGCATAGGCCTACTTTCCAGGGTCTCTTTGGAGAGGCCTTCTAGCTTTCCCCTGGGTCTGCTTTGAGAAACTCCCAGCCATGTCAAACAAATGGCTAAGAGAAACAAGGACTTCATTTTCATTCGGTTTCTCTGCTAAAGTAAAAAACAAAACAAAACAAAAAAACAATATGTTAATCTTAACATTTCTTCAAGAACAACATTAAACATCAATTGTATTATTATTTTTGATTCTGTATTTTCAGGTGGTGTGAGAAGAGGCTTCATTTAGACTCATTAATTTCTTACTTAAAGCATATTTTAATAGACCAGTTATTGGTGCTGGTATACAGTTCTGCCATATGCTAATTATTCAAAGTACTACAAGCTAAGATGTGCCCACTGTTTTTTGTACATACATCTAGATTTGGAGAAAATGCTACAGTATATAACATGACAAAGCATCAAAGCTCTATGATGGACTGCTGAGTCATTTGTGAATAGAGACATCTGGTGGATTTGACCTGCCATGTTTTTTTTGTTTTTTTTTCTTTTCTGTTTTACAGTACAAACATACCATCTCCTGTCAGTCTGGGTTAGAAAATAAGATGCCACTTCCATCTCTATGACAATGTTTAACTAGGACGGTTGTTTATAGTACTTTTAAATTGGTTAGATCTCAAAATATCTGGTTTAAATTCTGATTTTTTTTTTTAATTCTAATGGTGTTTTACTTTCAGTAGCTGAATCTTAACATACATTTAATGTAAAAAATAATTTGCTATTATTATTGTCACTTATTCTTTTTAGACTAGGTTTGGACTCCTGTTCTAAAACTACAGCTACACCCCATTTTTTTCACATTTTGTTGTGTCAGTGCCTCATAGTTTCATGCATTTAAATGAGGATTTTTTTTTTCTACACACCATACTCCACACTGTTAAGGGGAAAAAAGTTATTATATTAAAAATACAAAACTGAAAGATCATAACTGGATAAGTCTCCACCCCCCTGAGTTAATACTTGGTGGAAGCACCTCATAGCTTTGAATCTGTTGGGATAGGTCTCTACCAACTTAGCACACCTAGATTTGACAATATTTGACCATTCTTCTTTACAAAACTGTTCAACATCTGTCAAGTTCCTTGGGAAGCGTTCAAGTCATGCCACAAATTTTCGATTGGATTTAGGTTGGGCTCTGACTGGGCCACTCAAGGACATTTAACTTTTTGTTCCTTAGCCACTCCAGTGTAGCTTTGGCTGTGTGCTTTGGGTTGTTGTCCCAGTTTCAGCTTTCTTGCAGAGGGCAGCAGGTTTTCCTCAATGTCTTCTCTGTACTTTGCTCCATTCATTTTCCCTTCTATCATGACAAGTGCCCCAGGCCCTGCCGATGAGAAACATCCCCATAACATTATGCTGCCACCACCATGCTTCACAGTAGGGATGGTGTTCTTTGGGTGATGCGCTGTGTTGGGTTTGTGCCAGCATAACGCTTTGTATTTAGGCCAAAAAGTTCAATTTTAATTTCGTCAGACCACAAAACTTTTTGCCACATGACTACAGAATCTCCTTAGTGTTTTTTGCTTACTTCAAAAGGGTGGGCTTTCTTGAGTAATGGCTTCCTTCTTGCCACCCTACCATACAGGCCAGATTTGTGGAGTGCTTGGGATATTGTTGTCACATGCATACTTTGACCAGTCTTGGTCAGAAAAGCCTGTAGCTCTTGCAAAATTGCCATTGGCCTCTTGGTAGCCTCTCTGATCAGTCTCCTTCTCGCTCGTCATCCAGTTTGGAGGGACGGCCTGATCTAGGCAGGGTCGTGGTGGTGCCATACGCCTTCCACTTCTTAGTAATTGTCTTGACAATGCTCCAAGGGATATTCAAGACCTTTGATATCCATCACCTGATCTGTGCCTTTCAACAACTATGTCCCAGTGTTCTTTTGAAAGCACCTTGGTGCTCAGGGTTGAGTCTTTGCTTTGAAAAGCACTACCCAGCAGAGGGAACCTACAGGAACTGCTGAATTTATCCTGAAATCACGTGACTCACAAAAATATAACACAGGTGGAGGCCACTTGGTGTGCGATTTTGAAGGTGATTGGATACACCTCAGCTAATTTAGGATTGCTATTACAAGGGGGGTGGACACTTATCCAGCCAAGCTATTTCAGTTTTTATTTTTAATTAATTAATTAATTTTATACAAATTTCTATAATATTTTTTTCACTTGGAAATTGTGGGGTAAGATGTGTAGAGAAATGAATATATATAATTGCACTGTAATAGTAACGTATTAATTATAAACAACATTAACATATGTAATATGGTCAATATTCTTACATTATTAGCAACAATCCATATTAAAGCCAACCTTTGAAAACATCTTTTTTTCATATTCAACATGCACATTACGGTCACAGACAAACACACCCTATACTTAATATAATTCAAGAACAAACAATTTTTAATAAAAAAGCACTTAAGCAATGTCAAATATTTATTCATAACAAAAGCATTCAAACCTTTACATTAAAGTCTGTAAAAACTGAATATAACAAATTTTAAAAAATTAATTGATTGAAAACCATTACACAGTCAATAAGTTGTATTATAAAGTCAATAGCCAGAAAAATAAGTCATTATTTCCAACATCTGTTGAAGGAGAACATTTTGTCAACACAGCAGAAGAAGATCAAGACAAAGAAGATAGATTCAAGTTTGAGAAAAGCTCTTGTAACAAACTACAGCAAAGGACATAGCTACAGAACAGTATCAAAGAAATATGAAATACCAAAATCCACAATCAGCGCAATAATCGAGAAGTACCACAGAACAAATTCAACTGAAAAGCATGAAAGAAGTGGATGTGCAAATAAATTCGGGCTACAGCAGGTAGAAGAATGTTCCAAGCAGATTAACAGAAATCAGAGATTAACAGCCAAGGATGTAAGGAAAGATTTAGAAGTACCAGGACTGTACAAAGGCACCTAAACACAAAAGAGTTGTATGCATCATGTAGACCTCACTGTAAAGTATCTTTAAACATAATTCATAAAACAGACCTGCTAACGTATGGAGAGATTCAAGTTATTGATGATCAAATGAATGCAACCATGTATCAAAACATTTTACAAAGTATCCGCTAGCAGGCTGATTGGCAGACTGGAATTCTTGAAGAAAATGAAGAATCATCTTTTGGAATGGTCTTAGCAATCACCAGATCTCAATCCAATATAAATGCTTTAGACTGATCTGAACAAAGCTGGAGGCAAACATTGTGTATCCAAGCTGTCTGAGATTTGCAAGACAGATCGGGCCCCCCCAGATTTAACCAACAAGATGTAACATACTGGTTAGAAATTGCCATATCTCTGAAACCTTAATAAAAGCAAAACGAAGACACACATGCCAATACTTTTATCATGAATGAATACTTTAAATGATTTTTTTTTTTTTTTTGATAAAGATTAGTTGTAAATTACTACAAATTGTGTATTTTGCTTTCTGTTTTATTAAAAAGTGGTTAAAGTTGACTAAATGTTTGTCCTTAATCTTTACCTTGAATTACAGCGTAGGATGTAACTACTTTTGTCTGTGACTGTATATTACATGTAGTTTGAGTCTACGTGTAAATAAAAATAAGTACACAAAAGTTTCACTGAAAGTTGAATTAAAAACAATTATATATATATATATATGATTTTATATTGTTTAGTGTTTGCCTCTTATGCAAAAATGCTAAACAAAAAAAGATGATTATCAGTTGGTTATTAATTCATTTTCACCTAGGAATTTGTAAATCGCTGGTGCACTTCATTCAGTGAAGATGTTTAAGTACTGCATTTGATGTCTTACACATCCTAAACATTCAGCATAGGAAATAAAACTACGAAATAACTGCATGTTGAATGTCGGCAAGGTGCCTTTGTGTTTAAACACATTTATTTGAATTTGCTTTAATAACTCATGTGAATACATACCATGTCCTTATTAAAATTGATATCACAATTTATTACCCTAACACTAAAACTTGGATTTTATTTAATTTCTGATATTTTTTATTGATAACTAATATCTAAAATTACCAGCATTAGCATCCCTACAGTTTACAAAAACGTTCATTTGAATGATTGATTAACCTTACTAAAAATGTATTTACAGCTACAAAAGCTTGAAAATATTATATTTACCAGAGGTTGCACACAGTAAATCTTGGTTCATTCACTAAAACAGTAGAAGCAGTCAACTCTCAAGTGCACTTACCAAGGATTAGTATCTATTTATGTGCAGTTGCTGACCACAAAGTTAATCCGATTAATGTTTGCATTAGCTTTTGTGTTGTGTTCTGTACAGAAAGTACTGTAAATACAGTTTTCAAAAAATTGTCACTAGTGGTAGCATTTAACATTGAGTGTGTGATCATCATATCAAGTGGTTTTTCTGTGTGTGAAAAAATATTTGACTAAGCATATATTGAGAAAGATGATTAAATACAGAACCACTGAGGATGGGTATTTGTGCTTATTTTGCTCCACTCAGACCATTGACTTAATAAAAGATGAGTATTACGAATCTGCAAAACAAATTATAATAAAATTAAAAAGTGCATATGAGACAATCCTTTTTAATGAGCTAGCCTACCGCCTCACAACAGCAAGTGGTACCCCCAAAATTTGTATCCAGTTTCTAAGAACGCATAAGAACTAGGGTAAGCAATTTATTTTCCCGCCTATTCCTTTACCTCACTAGATTATGTTGGTATCCCTAAACAATTCAGTGTCCCATCTTCACATATTTGCATAATGTCTCAGTAAGCAATCCATTCCACAAGTGCAGTGATCTCCTCAGACATGATCTGTTTATTACCATTTCAGAATAGATTGGATATTTGTGCTTTATTTTACCGCCTAAAATAGATTTCTGGAATAGTGACTGACAATAGTGGTACCATATTTACTTTGATATCATTTACCACGCACAAGTCTTGGCAGTCACATTTAAAGTATTTTTTTAAAAATTTAGCTTTGCTAGATAATCAAAACAGAGACAACCTTATTATTTGGAATGAAGGAACTGCTTAGGATTATTGAATGCAATATTATAAGGCTTTCAGAAAATTAAGTGCTATACAGTATATGTATTGGTATTAACTACTTCCTTACTGGCATTATAACATAAATGCCTTATACCTTTATTGAAACATATTGAGAAGTATCTTAATTCGTGATTAAAAAAAAAAAAAAAAAAAAGACAAAACAGTAGTGGGTTCAGGAAATATCTCTAGAAATGTGTCTGCTTTTGATATTCTAAGGCCTATCCGTAAGGCTTAATATGATAAGGGAATCTGCTTAGAAATAAATAAATCATAATAGAATTTTAAACCTTTTTTTCCTTTTTTTTGGTGATGCAACATCCTGTCTTTTTATTTGTGTAGAGAAGAATAATACAGCTCTAAACTTATTTAAGATAATAGGAAGCGTTTGATCCTCGAGGTCAACTCAATATATTAATAGTAGAGGCATTCCATTCCAAAAGGGCACATAGTTGGAAAACTTATTATTATTATTATTATTATTATTATTATTATTATTATTATTATTATTATTATTATTAAAAAATCTGCACAATCTCTCTCTAAAAGAGAAATGTTTTGACAATAAGTCTTCAGACATTGAGAAAACTACATGTTTGTCATTACATTGTACTGATTTTACTATGTATTTACATATAATGGAAATAGTCACTGCCAATGCCACTTCATTAGAAATACTTATTTAACTAAATCAACATTCAGACTATCAGCAGCATGCAGGGATACTGGATGTCAGTAGCTTTTTTGTTTGTTTTTGTTTTTGTGTCTTGTGTGGTCTGCCTGTTTCATATTATCCCAAGCTGCAGAGGACATGCAATACATTCTCCCACATTAACATCCTCTGTTAACAGTTCTCCTCAACGAGTGTTGTGTTCTGTGCTGTCACCAAGCCAGGGAATGTTTTTGAAACAGCCACTTCTTGAATTGTCGTGTTTATCCCGGTAATGCTGTTTCCAGCTTCTGACACTTCCTGCCCCAGCGTGATAAAAGACTCAGGTATGACAAACAGCACTGAGTCTGTCTACACAGTAGTTTTGAATGGAACTTACTTATATAAAAGTATACAGGGTGTTGCCATGACAGAGATATTTTCCATCTATTGAAGCTGCTGTTTTTTTGGGGGGAGAACCACATGTTTTTAGTTGTCATTTTTCTTAAGACGTGCTAATAGTGGGCCAGAGTGCCTAATCCAGTTCAACAGGTGGGCCTCAGGTAAAAACAACTGGGAACCTCCAGCTTAACTGAAAGGCAGATGGTCCGGAATCAAAGTAAACAACTGCATGCACCTGGAATGGAACGTCAATAAGCTCTTAATTCAGCCCTATGTTCTCCGCTAAGAAAAACACTTGTCAGCTCCGGTCACATTATAAGAGTTTTTATGTATGTATTTATTTATTTATTTTTATATTTGTTTGCATGGTGTAAATACACAGAAAACAATTATACAAGTTGTACCTTACATATACT
This sequence comes from Polyodon spathula, assembly GCF_017654505.1. Classification (NCBI taxonomy): domain Eukaryota; kingdom Metazoa; phylum Chordata; class Actinopteri; order Acipenseriformes; family Polyodontidae; genus Polyodon; species Polyodon spathula. Next base: position 50,714,206 of record NC_054536.1, on the reverse strand, counting down.
TGTAGTAAAAGTGAATGTATAAATATGAAAAAGAAAGAAAGAAAGGTTAACATTACGGAACAGGAATAATATATAATGATATAGTCTGAAAATTATGACTGTGACTTTATGACTTTACAATTAAATTCATGTTTCCATACAAGATATTTAGGGTCTAAATAACAAAAACAGTCTTCAACCCCTTCCACACAATTCTAAAATAAAAGACGTATTATTGTAACACTGTTTTTATCCTATTGGATCAGTCATGGCTATTTCTGAAGAATATTTGTCAATAGAAAAAAAAAACTGATTTAAGTACTTAAAGAGTACTGGTATGACTGATGCATATCAGAATTATTACGAGATTAACTATTTCATCATATACTATCATAACCTGGTGACTTTTTAAAACTCAGATGCTAAAAGCACTGTGGCCTCACTATAGTTCTCAGAATCTTGTCAAGTAATGTGAGGTAGTTTGACAGTAACACTATGTAACACAATTTTTGTTCCTGGGTAGTAAGTGTTATTTCCCAATTGCTTATGCCTCAAAAGTATAGAAAATGGCTATTATTCCCCACAAACTTTGCTTTTGTGACCAGGACAGTGATATTTTTAAATTGACCTATTTCCAATGAGAAAACGGGCGAATTTGTGTCTTTTCGTTCACATAAAATAAGAAAAAAACAACATATGAATCCAAATTAACACGTATTTATACTAAAGTAATACAAAAATGACTACAAAAGATTTAGAAGTGAGTAGTTTTTCGAGATTTACGATTATACTGTAAATCACTTTCACGAATCAGCCCCCAAATGTAGTCTCCCATCATGTTCTCGTTATACTGTCCTTGGTAGCGGCGTTCAAAGTCCAGTATATCCTGGTGGAAGCACTCACCTTGCTCCTCCGAGTACACTCCCATGTTCTCCTTGAATTTATCAAGATGAGCACCAAGGATATGGACTTTGAGGGACATCCTACAGCCCATTGTGCCGTAGTTCTTCACCAGAGTCTCAACCAGCTCCACATAGTTTTCGGCCTTGTGATTGCCCAGGAAGCCCCAAACCACTGCGACAAAGCTGTTCCAAGCCGCTTTCCCCTTACTAGTGAGCTTCTTGGGGAATTCATTGCACTCCAGGATCTTCTTTATCTGTGGTCCGACGAAGAGACCGGCTTTGACCTTTGCCTCAGACAGCTTAGGGAAGAAGTCTTGAAGGTACTTGAAGGCTGCCGACTCCTTATCTAGAGCTCTGACAAATTGTTTCATAAGGCCCAATTTGATGTGCAGTGGTGGCATCAGCACCTTCCGGGGGTCCACCAGTGGCTCCCACTTGACGTTGTTCCTCCCCACAGAGAACTCGGTCCGCTGTGGCCAGTCCCGCCTGTGGTAGTGCGCCTTGGTGTCCCTGCTGTCCCAAAGGCAAAGATAGCAGGGAAACTTGGTAAAACCGCCTTGGAGACCCATCAGGAATGCCACCATTTTGAAGTCTCCTATGACCTCCCAGCCGTACTCATCATACTTCAAGGCGTCCAGCAAGGTCTTGATGCTGTTGTAATCCTCTTTGAGGTGCACCGAGTGAGCCAGGGGAAGAGACGGGTACTTGTTACCATTATGGAGCAACACGGCTTTGAGGCTCCTGGATGAGCTGTCAATGAAGAGGCGCCACTCATTCTGGTTACAGGCGATTCCGATTGCCTCGAACAGACTGGTCACATTGTGGCAGAAGCAGAGCCCATCTTGACAGGTGAAGAAGCTGGAAAAAGGTTGGTGACGCTTCCTCTGATCTGCGACTTGCACACTTTCATCCAACAAGTTCCACTGCTTGAGCCTAGACGTCAAAAGCTCGGCATTGGACTTGGTGAGACCAAGATCTCTAATCAAGTCGTTGAGGTCTTTTTGGTTGGGGTAGTATGGGTTTCTTTCCTCAGCTCCACCTCTGAAATTGTCATCTGGATCTACAACGTCTTCCTCGCTCTCTGACTTGCTGCTCTCTTCTAAAGATGGCTGCTCTCTCTCCAGAGGAGTGGGTACGGGGAGCTCATGGCAGTGTGGCACCGGGGCGATGGATGAAGGAAGGTCCGGATACATGATAGCAGGTGCATTCTTGCCAGTCGGACGTTTGGAAGGGTCCACCATGCAGAAGTAGCAGTTGCTTGAGTGGTCAGTGGGTTCCCGCCAAATTCTTGGGATAGCGAACTTCATGGCTCTCTTTTCCCCTCTGTACCATCCTACAAAAATACATTTATTTCAGCCATGACTAATGTGTAAGAGATTCTCGCAACATTTCTATATGTGATATATTTTTTCAATAACATTGAAAATTGTAAAACATTTTAAAATTAAAAACTTTTATAATTTTAAAAATTTTAACAAATTTTAAAACATAAAATTCCGAACAACAATTGTCCATCTTACCTTCCAGAGTTTTTTTGCAGTGCTCGCAGGTCAAATGAGGTGCCCAGGGTTTGTCTTGATCCCCGACAGGCATGCCAAAATATGCCTTGTAGGCCTCACACATCTTAGCAGATGCTTCCACGGAGTACTTTTTCGCTCTTGTCTTGATAAATTGGCCGCAGACATACCAAAATGCATCTGCCGGATGTTGCAGCCTCTTGATGCCATCTCAGAAAAATGCCAATATGTATCCACTTAGGCAGCTGGAACTAAACTGAACTGGTGGGCTTAAGTCCCCTGTATTTATACTACTATTTATATTACTGGAAAGTTCTAGAAAGTTCTAGAAGTTACTCCAAGTTTACTCAGCACTGAATCTATCTGTAATGTTCTAGAAAATAGGTAAATTTCAAAGTATCACTGTCCTGGTCACAAAAGCAAAGTTTGTGGGGAATAATAGCCATTTTCTATATTTTTGAGGCATAAGCAATTAGGAAATAACACTTACTACCCAGGAACAAAAAAAAAAAAAAAAAAAAAAATTGTTACACGGTGTAATTAGTCTCTTAATTGTTTGAATTTATTCAAAAGCACTTTTATGGGTTCAATTAAGTTGTTTTCTATGGTTTTATCATGAAGTGCTTATTATTATTATTATTATTATTATTATTATTATTATTATTATTATTTATTATTATTATTATTATTATTTTCTGGTTCATCTTCTTTTTATCCTAGTACTTAATTCCTGTATAGTAATTCTGCAGTGGTCACCACTAAAGTGGAGCCCCTAACTCAGGGACCTAACTACACCTTGAATAGATATGCCACATTTTTAGATTGTTGTGAAATAATCTGTAATATAGTTTAGCCTTTTTTTTTTTTTTTTACTTCCCATTTGTTTTTGATTAAATATGGTATACATTTTAAGAAGCTTTACTTTTAAATAGTTTAACCCCCATCTTATTTTTTTTTTTACCTACACATGAATAATATAAAACCTAAACACAAATATTATGTGTATTAATATTATTAGTTTGCAATGCACTTGTTTTGAGGATTTCATTGGGGTTTCATTTAAGATTTACTTATTCTACATAGTTTTATTTATTTATTTATTTATTTATTTATTTATTTTATCCATACAGCATAATTCCTTCATTTTACAACTAACCAGAGGTGGTGAACTGCAGCTTGTGGAAATTTTATGGAAAAAAGAAAGATGCACTGTCGTGTGATTTTGCAGCCAGGATCTGGTTCAGACGTTTTCACTTTTAAGACTTTAATGAGTACCAGATTTCTTTCCCAAAGGCCAGTACCACCACGACAGTAATCTAATCTTTCTCATCTCCGGGCTCACAGACTCTTCACATCCTGGGTTTACACTTTGTGAAGAAACCGAGACCAGAGGGATCCGACAGATGTAGAAAACACGTGGTTTGACAGAGAGACTGCAGACTCGGGGCTTCCTTTCTCATTTGACATTTTTGTGGTTTTCTGATTGTAGCCATTGGAGTACGAGGGGAAACATCTATATTCCTGCATTGTTTAATAAAATAACTACTTGCTTTACTTAAAAAAAAAAAAAAAAAAAAATCAGAAGGTGAAAGAGAGAGAAGTTCTGATATAATCTCGGCGTGTGGATGGAGTTTCGACAGATACGATGCCTGTTCTGAAACTCTAAACTTTTCTTACCTGCTCCACATTTTGTGAACGTTACTCTTGTAGATCCGAAGACGTTTTTCAACAAAGGAATGCTTTAGAAGAAACATCAAATATCTAGTTTGACTTGACATTCTTTGCTTGAAGTTTACGCTATTGCCACAATGAAAGGTATGTGGAACAAACTTTTTTTTTTTTTTCCCCCTAATCTAATTTATGTGCTTATTTCAGTTTGATGTACAGTTGTGCAGTGTAAAATGAACAACGAATAACGAACCAAGCAATACTTAAAATAGCTTTTTTTAAAAAACGTTTATTTGTGTGTGTGTGTGTGTGTGTGTGTGTGTGTGTGTGTGTGTGTGTGTGTGTGTTTATTGTACAAGTTTCTGTTTTACCAGAAGTGCCGCAGGAACATCTGGTTGCGATTATGTGCCAGTGTGGAAGACAAACTGGGCTGTGAAACAAATGGTTTGGCATATTTTCACTGTTGTCCAACAGTGTTACTCCCAGTTATAGGTTTTGTTATTTTAGGACATTTGACAGCTGGATTAACTACTCTGTTCCCGTATTGCACATTGGGATATGTTTTCAAAGTGATTACTCCAGTCTTTATTTAACTCCTGTTAGCCATACAATCAAGTAAACTAAGTCAATTGAAATAGACTCTTTGAAAATATTACCCATTTTCTTTTCTGGACAATTTATGCAGTAGGCTATAGATACTAAACATAGAAAATATATCTTATAGTTGACTTCTGTCTTTTTTATTATAAATCGAAACATTAAGCTCAAACAATAGATGTAATGTAGTTGTTGAAAAATGTATAGTATGTTGCACTTTAAAAAAAAAAAAAAAAATTGGTTTAGGTTTCTAAAACTAAAACACAATTTAAAATGGTGTTGTTAACAGTTTTAAAATATGTATGCAGTGATTTATGGGTCAACCTAAATAGTGAAGTGACTTAAAAAACTGTGTAGTGACCTCATTTGGTATGCTGTAAAAGTTAACTGTTGCACAACAATATATGAACTATAACAACAGTGTTTTATTTTCATACAAAAATGAATTGTCCTTTTCAAAGCCCTAATATTATTATGTGATGTGCCAAAGGTTGCACTCACCAATAGAAAACAATAGTAGAAGTTACTTTGGCTGGCACACAATTTAAAAAGACCACAAAATTATTGCTCCTGGAAAAAACTTTTCTTTTGGTATATGAAATTGCAAATGAGTGAACTTTGTTTTAATAGGGATATATTTGTACTGTGGACATTTTGTAGCTATAAATCATAGCTCAGGTGCTGTTGACCAGTCAGTTTCTGCAGCCAGTAAAATATCCAAGTTTCACGGGTAGGGGACAATTTTACAAGATATGTATGCATGTAGAATAATGAGTCCTGATGACAGAACTGAGCTATAAAATGTAACCTAGTACTAGTTTGTGATAATGATAACAAATAATACAAAAACCCTTACAGTACAGGAGGGTTCATGAATCCTAAAAAATGCTTGGCTTAAACAAAATAAGTTTCAATAAATAAATAAGTACATACCAATCATAAAACACTTTATTTTGTTTCAAGAGCAAAAAAAAAAAGATCTCCATGAAATAATAATAATAATAAGGATGTGATGATTCAGTCATCAAAATCACAAAGGGTCTATTAAGCAATAAAACAGAGGATAAAATATGAAGTCATTTAAAAAATAATAGTTTTAGCTGCATACTATTGTTATATAATGCCCTCCAATTCCATTTTAGCAAGCAAAAATGTTTTCAGTTAACCATAATAACATTGGCTGGCTTGTAGCCAAGTACTGTTGAGTAGACTCCCCAGTGTCAATGTACTGGATTTACAAGCCTCTTCATTTTCATTGTCAGCACAACACCATTTGATATAGCTGCTCCCACCCCACCTCTCCCAACTGTTGTCACTTTAGGCAAGTGATGTTTGAAGAGGGGAGTCAAAACATAATCACTAACCCCTCCATCTCATTCTGAGCATCTGTGTAGGACCATGGTCTATTGTGCGTTAACTGTCTAGGCTACTAAGTAGACCAAGTTAAAAATAATAATTTAAAAAAAAAAAAAATCCTAAAATCATTTAGTTTAAATTTCAAATAATCTTTTATTCGCATCTTACACAAATGTGTACAATGCAGCAGAATTATTTATTTTTTGTTACCAGTAGGCTAAACTACAAAAAAAGTGTGCCAGGTATTCATTTGATTGTACTAGTATGCTGTATAATGTATAGGTCTACTGTACAGATTTATATTTTTACATAATGTAATGTGAAGCCTACTGTGAACAGGCTGGCTATAGGGTGACGTCAGGCCAGAAAGGAGTACACACGGAGACAGGCAGTACCGGCAGGAGAGAAGCTGTGGCGCTCAGTGCGTTTATTGTAAAATAAAAAATGTAAACAGACAAAAACACTTTGTAAAAGAAAACGATGCGTTGGCCAAAACAGACAGACAAGCAAAACAAACAGACCCTAACAAATAGGGCACGAACACTAAACAAGTACGGCGCTGGTGCTTCCAGCACACATAGCAGTTATTTTCTTTACCTTTTTATTTTACTCTCCTAACTCTCGTTCTTTCGCCCTGAACACACAACCCTGAGTGAGTAAAATGTGCATCTATATATATTGTTGTGCTGGGATTCAATTACTAATTAATTATTCACATGAATCCCAGCACGTGAACTAATTTGAGCAACTCCATACTTTAAATGCATGGGAAGTGCTATCCCTCTGCCTAAATACAACTATATACTGTAAATCACTTGTGTTACACAGACCCATTTATATCCCGTGCACCAATACCTATACACCAACATTAACACACCACACGTAACATATAACACAAAGTACACATTAGTGTTATTTCAGCACAATGATTTATATTTAAAATTTATTTTCTTTTAAGTAATATTAAGCACTAGTTCACATACTGGTCAGTCCTCTCACAGTAAAGGCTACTACGCAAATAAATACTTGGCATTTATTGCCATTGTTATTTAATATAGACTATTAATAATTATATTTATTTGATTATTTGATATTTGAAGGTACTTTATTTTAAAGTTACTAAAAGCCTGTAAGTATTTAAACAGGAAGTTTCACATATGAACAGCTTGTTGAATCTACGTCAGTGAGAGGCATGTGTAAAATAACAGGCACAAACCAAAGATTTGTACATTTGCATACGAAAGTAGTCTGAAGCAAACAGTTGTAACAAAACTAGAGCAGCATGGAAAATTACTTCAATATTGCGTGTAGGTCTACAAAGTCACAAAACCCTATGAAAAGTCAAGATACAAAAGAAAATTGTGGATATTATTATGGATTCCACTTAGTGTTTTCAAAGAAAAATATGTGTAAAAATGTGGTATTCTATGAACTGAGATTCCTGAAAGTTTTGTTGGATATTGCCAGAAGGAGAGGATCAGGAGCTGCCTCTGCCTCCGCCACCTCAGGATGCTAAACCAGCACCGCCTCGAGATGCAAAGCCTGCACTGCCCGGGTTGCCTGTCCCGCACAGTCTGGGGATGCCTGTCTCGCACAGCCTGGGGATGGCTGTTTGTCCCTGCCCGGGGATGGCTGTTTGTCCCTGCCCGGGGATGGCTGTTTGTCCCTGCCCGGGGATGGCTGTTTGTCCTGCCCGTGGATGGCTGTTTGTCCCTGCCCGGGGATGCCACGCCGCCACAGCCCGGAGTCTTTCAATGCTGTTGCCACCTCCGTAGCCAGGAGGCATGTTGTTGCTGCCTCCGCTAGAGTCCTGCCGGTCCAGCTTCTGACCTGGACCCGCTACTACAGGACCTGGCCTGCTGCACCACCGTCTTCTTACACACGATCCGCTTTAATAAGATCTCTAACCCGACCCAAACCCGCAAGTGTTTGTCCTTTACCTACTGCCTGCATCAAGTGACTCTCTCACACTGTCACACACAGATGTCTCTATCATTTTCCACAGATTGAGTTTACACAATAGGCTATAGAGCGTGGTAGCTTTCTCTAGTGGTCGGAATATATTTTAACATTGTAACGTATTAACTATCTCTAGTTACTTTACTATAAATACCTGTCTATTCCCTTTGTGCTACCAGTTGAAAGGGAGCTACACCTGTGCTTTCGCAGAGATGATGCACCAGTTTTGTGTTGTTCACAAAAACATAATAACAGGTTCTACAAGCAGCGGATCCAGTGACATGTTTATTATTTTCATTCTCTATGATGTCAGAATAATTGCACACTTCTGATTTACTTCTCAAACTACATGACATAAACCCTGCATTATATTTGGTTTCACCTAGTTCACAAACATTTGTAATATCACCAAGCAGACCTGATAAAGATCTTATGACGTGTCGAACAAGCAAGAACAACACTGCTTAGTCAGCTGACTCCTCCCTAATCACCTCCTGCTTCATTGTAGGAAATACCGGTACATTTACCTTCTAATACGTTATTTGGGAAAGGGTTACAGATGAGCACACTGAAAGGACAAAAATGTTTTTGGTGATTCAAATTCAGACCCGAAAAAACCTGCACTGGAACCGCAAACCACGAAAAAGTTCACATTCTGACCCGAACCTGACCCACTGTTGCAGGTCACCCGCGGGCCCCACAGGTACCCAATCCGATGCAGGACTCTAGCCTCCCTGAGGGTGTTGGATGCCTCCGCGACTGGGAGAAGGGTGTTGATGCCTCCACAGCTGGGAGGAGGGTGTTGATGCATCCACAGCTGGGAGGAGTGGTGTTGATGCATCCACAGCTGGGAGGAGTGGTGTTGATGCCTCCACAGCTGGGAGGAGTGGTGTTGATGCCTCCACAGCTGGGAGGAGGGTGTTGATGCCTCCACAGCTGGGAGGAGGGTGTTGATGCCTCCACAGCTGCGAGGAGTGGTGTTGATGCCTCCACAGCTGGGAGGAGGGTGTTGATGCCTCCACAGCTGGGAGGAGTGGTGTTGATGCCTCCACAGCTGGGAGGAGGGTGTTGATGCCTCCACGGCTGGGAGGATTGGTGTTGATGCCTCCACAGCTGGGAGGAGGGTGTTGATGCCTCCACAGCTGGGAGGAGGGTGTTGATGCCTCCAAAGCTGGGAGGAGTGGTGTTGATGCCTCCACAGCTGGGAGGAGGGTGTTGATGCCTCCACGGCTGGGAGGATTGGTGTTGAGGCCTCCGCGGCCGAGAGGTCGGTTCCCATCAGTGGTGGGTCCTTTGCTGCTGACCCCCATGGCACCTCGAGTTGGGAACCACTGCTCTAGAAAATATTATGCAATACTATAAAAAAATACATTTACTGATTTTCCACTCCAAAAAGTACAAATTAAAAATCTGGTATTTTTCAAAAAAGTAATTTTAAAAAAAATTATTATTCGGTAGATTTTGGTTTCAAAAAGATGAATGACCCTACAAATACTCCCTGAAAGTTATGTTGATTTTTAAAAGCCCTTTTGATAAAAAACAAACACTACAATGGCTTAGAACTGAACATTTATTTAAGAAATAAGTAATACTTAGAACATCTATATTATATGCCAAGATTTCTGTTGACAATGATTCATCTAATCATCTTGCCATCTTGAAATTAAATTCTGTAGAGTGGAAACGTTTATATTGTAACGGGGAAGACCGGACTGACTCGCCGTTGCTACCTGTTGGTGGATCTGGTGCCATGCCTGAAAGTCAGTCTGTCATTAAGAGAGGCTGGCATGCTAATTAGGAACAGAGGATGCTGGGAAAGGAAAATGTTTTGGGGAAAATGTTGATTGTGTGTTATTTCAGTGTTTTAGTCCATTACTATTGTGCTCCACACAGTATTATTATGTTTATATCAGTTTCTTTACAGAAACAGTAAACATATACACAGATTATCCTATTATTAAAGCAGTATTTTACAGCCCGCAAGGACAACAGAATAAGCAGTGCTAACTATAAAATGCTAACTAGTATTATAAGCAAACAGTAAAACTGCAATGTTATAAGTACAAGTAATAATGAAAGCAAACCAGATATAAATTTAGTTCATGAAGCAGGATCTGCTTACATCGACTTGTTTCTTGATATTTTAAATGTTGTAAAAAGATATTAAAACACACAAGACAGAATACATTCTAATATGATTATAACAAATACATTGGATTTACAGTGTTTTTCTTTAAAATTTAAAGTGATATCCAATGATATGCGTTTCCAACCTGTTCGGCAAAGTATGGTAGCCCAGTAAGTTAATAAAATGAAATGCATTTTGTATCGTGTTTACCCGATCACATGCAGGCCCAGAAAGACATTTTTGCACGATTGTGTATTTATGATCATGGTCCTTAAAGGGTTAAAGAACTATTTGTTCTTAAAGGAAAAACAAATGGTACACGTGTTAAAACCTAATTTAGATGCCATTAGTTTTAAAACATTAACAATTTGGTACCAGTATTCCTTTTAGAATAAAAAATAGTATATGTCTACAAAAAGTAGACACACAAATGTGGTCCATTGTGCACCACTATAAAAATGTATATTCTAGATTTTTTTTTCCATTCTTCAGCTCAATAGGAAACAATGTCAGTTACTGTTTGAAAAAAAAAAAAAAAAACGATTGAATATTTCCGGACATGTGGAGGCTATTCGCTTCACCTGCCAACAATGGCAGAAAAGCCCAACTGTATAGTAAAGACTCAGCAGTATCATTCACCAGATACTGAACACTGAGGAAATGTGTTTACGAAGCACATATAAATCCTTTCATTCTTCTGAGAAGTTTTTAATACATAATATGAAAATTATTGGATCCACGTGGCCTTGTTAGAGGTCATGTCAATCAGATGGCCACAGTGCTTATAATTACAGAGGAATCCTACCTAGATATGTTCAAGGGATGTATTATATCAACTATCATCTATTTTTTATATTCAATTTCCTGTTTAATATCCCGTTTGATCCAAAGATATCATATGTGTTATGTATGAGTGTCTATTATTTTTCTGCTTTTGAAGAATATATACGTATTTGCCATGCTTACTTGTTATAATGTTTCAACTCTTAAGTATCTCTGAAAGTTTTTTAGTCAAAATTATTCAAAATTATTGTATTTCCTATAGATTGACCTATTAAAGCCACTAAAGGAGTAATAAAAAGCATTCAACCGAGTATTTGTGGTACACAAAGACAATGCCTTGGTTTGATTAAATATAGCCCTGCTCTTTTAAAAGTTTATCATAGTAAAAGCATAGTAAAATGTAGTAAAGCATCTCTAACCATTGTAAAGCCCAGAGAGGTAAAAGGGAGAAATTTAAAAAAACAACAACAAAAAAAAACTTGATAAACTTTGGTAAATGCATTTGCAAATGGTTATGAATAGCATGGAAATAATGGAAAACTACCATGCACATTTACCATGGTAAATTTTTATAAGGATGTCCTCACTATGTGCTCTTGACTGTCTTGGTTATTATTTCCTTTGTATACAGGACTCAATATTCCAAAACTTATGCTGAGCAAGTAAATGAAAAAAAGACAAATGCATAATTTTTTCACAATATTTTCTAATACTGCAAATGTCAAACTTCTGTATTCTGCTACAGTACATGTCCACGCAGACAGTATGCTGAGCTGTTTCAAGTGTGTTGCTAACTGTTTTTACAGACGATTTCACAGAGGAGGAAGAGATGCAGTCCTTTGGATACAAGAGGTTTGGTGAGTAAAAGTAAAGCTCATATGTGATTTAGGACATGCCACCTCTGTCAAGATGGTTGTGTTGTCCACTTTGTTTCATCATTTTTCTTGCATAAGTGCATAGTCGACCAAATCTTGTTCATGCTTTCTGTTTTCTTCCTTTGATACTGCACTCCTGTCACCTTTGTGCACGTTATTTAAAGGAGTTATTCCTGATGTCGGTAACACGTCATGAGCAGACAGCCAATTCCTTTCCTTTCATACACCCAGGGGAGTAAAGCAATACGCTCATAAAGATTTTAATAGGGTTGTTGAAAATAAAACTGCAGCAATACAGCACAGTTTGTAAAGTGCCTGCCATCCCATAACCCCAAGGACAGTCTTGTGGAGCCACATTCATTGTGTTGTTGGAATCTGTCCTACCTATTTTCTTGAAGAAAACTTAAGAATTTACACTTCAGAGCGAGCTGTATTCTCAAGTAAGCTTTGACAAGGAAGGCCTGACTTTCACTCTTTGGAAGAGGTGAATGCTCAATAAACTTAAACTATAGTTGGCAGCTGTAAATAAAATGCATTTTGACCAAACTAAAAACAGCTTCTGAATTAAAAAAAAAAAACATTTAATATTAATCAGGGAAAAATTTAAGTCTCCCATTATAGGCATTTTCTTGTGAACCTTAATTGTAAATTACTTGTACAAAAGATGCATAATTGGTCTAATGGCTCAAACTGTTGGCAATGGGAGTATTACATTATACTCTTTTAATGTTTTACATGTTTAAAACTGGTTTCTAAGCAGCAACTATCATTGTTATTTATTTATTTATTTTTTCTGTATCAGCTTTGAGGAAAAATCCATGACAGCCAATTATGATCTAATAACGGGGCTGGGTTTAACAGAATGAGACATCCAGTGTTATATTTATTTACTTGGTCAACTGCAGCAATTGCCAAGCATTTTGGCATTTTGTATCATAACATAAGGTAAACAATAATTGATTAAACCAAAAACAACAGCTGAATTAAAATGGCATTTGCACATTATTTTTATTTAATTTATTTAGTATTAGTATTTTTTGCGTTTATATTTGTGGTTATAGTGAGTTAAATAAAGAGGTGTGCAACATAGAAGTTGAAATATCTTACCACTTCCACTACTTGTTGGCATGTAGCAATCCCAGGTGTGTGTTACAGTAATCTTCTGCAGAATCTTCTTTTTTGAATTACGATAGGATTATTTTATTGGATGATTTTAACTTTCATGTTGACAATGAATCTGATTTTAACTCTTCGGAAGTTTTGAGGCTGCAAGATTCCCTAGATTATGTCCACCATGTTAAAGACCCTACGCATAATCGTGGCCGTACTTTAGATTTAGTTATTTCCCATGGTTTAGTTGTTGCTATTGCTGATCACATTGTAACCTTTTCAAGGTTAATCTGCCTTTAACTATAAATAGTGCAGAACGTACAATAAAACTTGTGTAGTTCATTCTTCAACTGCAGTAAAGTTTTCTGAGGCAATGAGTTCATCAGCACTTACTTTATCACTAGTCTTTATCATTATCATCTTGATTAGTATCGTAGAGACTAGCAAATTTCAAACTCAGAGAGTGTCTTTTAAAAGAAGCTTGTCATGGTTTAATGATGGGACTTTGAACAAAAATGAATCTAAACTGCCTGTTCATTACTTTGCATGGAAAAGCCATCAGGTAAAATATAGGAAGGCTCTGGCGTTATTATCGTATTATTCAACTTTAATCGAAACCATTAAAAACGAGCCTAGATTTATTTTTGCTTCCCTAGATAAGTTAGTAAATCCTCCCCTAATACTCCCTCCCTTAACTTTGGCTCCTCTTATATCCAACCTGCCCTTTTTAGAGAAGGTTCTAGAGATTTGTTGCCAAACAATTACACACATTTCTAGTTCTTAATAACATATATGAAAAATTTTAGTCTGGATTTTGTGCTGCAGATAATGCTAATGGTTGTTAGAATATTAAATTATCTATCAATAAGCTGTGACTTGGGCTTTCTCCCAATTGTGTTTCTTCTAGATCAAAGTGGATCACTCCATTTTATTGAATTGCCTTGAAAACTCAGTGGGATTGTCAGGAGATGGCCTGTCTTGGTTCAGGTCTTGTCTTTCCGATAGGTTTCAGTTTGTCTCGTTGAGGAGGTGAAATATGAAAGAACTGGAGTGAGGTTTGTGAGTTGCAGAATATATATCTTTTTTTCAAACGTCTGCATTTGGAAAAGAGCAGCTCTTGGGGGACGGCGTAAAGCACAGAGTATGCTGATCTGTTTCCTGCTTTAGTTATGATTTCTTCACTGCAACCTTATATGCTGTTGGGCACCAGCTCTTGGGCTTTTTTTATGCTGGTACAGCTGTGTCAGCAGAACAAGGGGCTGATGATGGGCAGCCTACCATGCATTCGACTTTCTGTATACACAGCAGCAGATAAGCATGGCTTTCAAAAATAAACAAACGGGTAAATACCTTAGCCCTGTTCTCAGGCTATTACCAAACTGAAATTAATTAGAGAATCGTTACAAAAGGATTTAAGATGTACTGTGTTGTTAATGCAGCAGCTATATATATATATATATATATATATATATATATATATATATATATATATATATATATATATATATATAGAATTACTACTACAGTGCCTTGAAAAAGTCTTCACACCCTTGAACATTTTTTACATTCTACTGCCTAAAAAATACAATTCAAAATGCATTAAAATAGGAGTTTGTTTCACTGATCTACACAACATCATCTAAACTTTCAATGTGAAAGAACAATTATAGAAATATTTCAAAAGTAATTAAAAATAATAATAATAAAAAAAAAAAAGTCCTGATTGCATAAGTCTTCACACCCCTTGAGTCAATACTTGGTGCAAGCCCCTTTTGCAGCAATAACAGCCGTGGGTTGTTTTGGGTAAGTGTGTACCACCTTAGCACAGCGGGATGGTGCAGTTTTTGCCCATTATTTTTGGCAGAATAGCTCAAGCTCTTTCAAGTTGGCTGGGGATCGTCTGTGGACTGCAGTGTTCAAGTCTTGCTGCAGATTTTCTGTAGGATTCAGGTCTGGGCTTGACTAGGCCACTCAAGGACATTCACTTTCTTCTTGCTGAGCTACAGCATTGTTGCTTTTGCTTTGTGCTTAGGATCATTGTCCCCAATCCCAGGTCTCTGGCAGACTGGAATAGGTTTTGCTCCAGAATCTGCCTGTACTATGCACCATCCATCTTTCCCTCAATCTTCACAAGCCTCCTTGTCCCTCCATGCTTTACTGTAGGGATGATGTTAGCAGGGTGATGTGCCATGTTTGGTTTACGCCACACATATTGCTTAGCATTGAGACCAAAAAGTTCCACTTTACTCTCATCAGACCATAAAACCTTCTCCCACATGCGTTCAGTGTCCTCTAAGTGTTTCTTTGCAAAAGCTATGCGGCTTATCATATGGCTTTTTTTCAGCAGTAGCTTCCTTCTTGCCACCCTCGCATACAGGCCATGTTTGTGGAGTACTCTTGAAATTGTTGAACAGTCAGCATTTTCCCCAGTCTCAGCCAGAGACCTCTGTAGTTCTTTTAAAGTAATCTTAAGCCTCACAGTGACCTCCCTCAGCAGTTTCCTTAAGCCACGGCTACTGACTTTGGAGGGACGGCCTGATCGAGGCAGTGTTTTGGTGGTGCCAAACTGTTTCCACTTTACAATGATAGGCCTGACAGTGCTCCAAGGGATATTCAAAGTCACTGAAAGTTTCTTATAGCCTTCCCCCAATCTGTACCATTCAGTAACTTTATCCCAGAGTTCTTTTGGCAGCTCCTTGTTTGGCATATTTTGCCATTTGCTTCAAATTCACTTCATACAACAGAAACAGCTTGATTCTTCATCCAGTAGTATCGAATCAGTTGAACTACTGGTGGGCTCTATTTAACTTATTATGTGCTTTGTAAATGCAATTTGTTGTACCTGAGCTAATTTGGGTTTGCTATGACAAAGTGTGTGAAGACTTATGTAATCAAGACTGTTTTTTTTTATTATTTTTAATAACTTTTTGAATATTTCTATAATTGTTCTTTCACGTTTAAAGTGTAGGTGATGTCGTGTAGATCAATGAAACAAACTCCTACTTTAATGCATTTTGAATTTTATTTGTTAGACCGCAGAATATGAAAACTGTTCAAGGATGTGAAGATTTTTCAAGACACTGTGTGTGTGTGTGTGTGTGTGTGTGTGTGTGTGTATATATCCTATATATATAAATATCTCTGGATATATATATATGAATAGATATCGCACAGCACAAAATGAAGAAAAAAATATATATATATATAATATAGATATATATATATATATTATATATATATATATATAGTAATTGGACATGAAGGTCAGAATTTGACATTGCCACATCCTGGCAGAATTCCTTCAACTCAAGCAAGCCCTCAAGTATATCGAAAGTTGAGTGCCATCTTGTGGGGCAGTCCCTTCAAGAGAGGTCCCTTCAATTTTAGTTTCTTCAGAATTACCATGTATGTCGGTGCTCTCAAGTTTTTTCAAAAAGAACGAGCTTTAGCAGCTGTACAAGCAATGCTACGATCTTTAAATCCATCGTCATCTGATAGCTGGAGAGTGTGGGCACTTCTTACAGGAATACCAGTATGAAGTTCAATCAATACTGCTTGTTCCAGTTCATGCATCTGATCCGGATCTGTTTCTTTGTGACCAACCTCTTCTGTGTCAACATCAAGTATTTCCTCTCCTGCATCCAGGTATTCGTTACTCCTCTGTTCGTCATCATCATTGATTTGTTGGACACACTTAATCATGTTTGCACCATTGTCTGTTATTATGCTGTATAATTGCTGCACCTGTTCTGTTGATGCTGGGATGTATGTCTGTATGTATTTAATTTAATTTCTTTCATAGCGATGTACGCACTGTAATCTGTGCATCTTTCACAAACTGGATGCGAATCCTCAAAACAGAGCTATCCAGAAGTGTCGCAGAGTCACTTACAAGACTTACCTTTCACTTGTTTGATTGACTGGTGCATATCACTGGCCACAGTTGTCACTTCATTCCTAATATTCGGTGCATTAACAGAAACATTAGAATATAAATCTTCAGTAATTGGATCAATTATTTTTTGAAAGCCAGAGTCTTCCTTAAAACTGAAAGGTCTTCCATTGACTGTCACCAATTCAACGCAAGCACTTAAGAGACACTTCTTATTGATTTTCACTTTCACTGTCTTACTTGCCAGAAGACAGTCCAAAGTTTGCTGTCTCTGGCCTGCTACTTTTTTTGAAGGACCACCTGACAGACTTTCTTCTGCTTTTCTTTTTCCTGCCTTCTCGCAGAGGGCTGAATTATTTTGAATGGAACCACTGAACATGTCTTTCCAAGTTGGCAGCATGATTCCCTGTAATGGTGACTTTGCAGTTTTGGATCTGGCACTGAGATTAATCTTTCCCAGGGTCATATTTGAAGTATTGTCAGGCAGGGTTATTGGTAGCATGTTGTTGTAGCTTTTAATTGCATTTGTATTAAACAAAGCAAGCTTCATAAACGCAATGCTTACCAGCCATTTGTTTAAAATAGCAGAAGCAATATTCAAACCGAGCTGCTTATCGGCTGTTGGCAACATCAAGAAAGAGCACAAAGTACCGTGACAGAGATATTAAGAAAGCAGAACCAGGGAGGCAGGGACTTCTAGAGTTAGGAAAGAAGCCATCAGTTGCAGGTTACTGTACATTTACAATTTGTTTTTAAAAATGGAGATGGAGATGGCTTATAGCAAACCGCATAGCAACACTGTGTATTTGTAGCCTAATTAATCTAGTTTACATTTGCTTATTTTTAAAGCAAAACATTTCCCCATGTTAAAACAGTTTGTGTGTTGTTTTTGTTCACTAACCTATTTATGGATGTATAAATGCTTTTTCTATAGATGGTCGCAAATCCGACTGTGGCAGAGCAGAGCTCTGCCCTTTATAGATTGGCAGGGATAGGATTAAATTCCCCTACCTGCCTGGGTTTATTGTGTTCAGGTGGCTGGGGTTGATTAGAGTAATTAACGATCAATCAGCACCCAGCCACCTGACATAAAAGGAGGCCTCAGCTTCCCATTTGGGGAGAGGAGGGAGCTGAGGAAGAAAGCAGATGGTTGTGCTTGCTGGTTTTTTGGTTTGCTGTTTTGTGTTTTTGTGAATCTTCTGGTCCAGTGAAGGCTTCGTTCAGCCTGGAAACTTTTATTTTTGTAAGTCTTGTGTTGTGTTTTTTGTGTAAATACCTTTGATTCATGCCCTTTTATTTTGTGCTTTTTTAATAATAAAGATATTATTATTTTTGAATTGCAGTCTGTCTCTGGGCCTCTTGGAGGTGCTATATCCCATTTCTAACACCAAGTGTGACATGCTGGCAAGTGTTAAGAGGCACCATTTTGGTCCTTGTTTATTATATTCTGCATAACTAGGCCAGGTAGAGGTCACTATTTGGCAGCTTGAGTTGCGAGTGCATCCTAATCTGAACTATTTACTGCTGTCAAACTTTTTAAATGGGGGCAAGAGCAGCTGTGTTGATCCTCCTGTTTTTTTTATTAACCCACACATCAGACAGATCTTTTTCCGCATGCCATCTGTTAAGGTGGTATATTAGATTTCTGATTTCTGTCAATTATGTAATTTTTGGCCAACACGCATCATGTCAAGCAATGCTCATTCGAATATTTGGATATTTGTCCCAGCACTACCATATACCAAGAGAAAAAAAGACAGTGAAAGAGAGAGAGAAAGAGCTTTTTTATAGACTTGGTACTAAGGGGAATGAATGATGGTGGCCAATGTCATGCCTGACCACCAGAGACATCCCTAATTTTACTCCAAGTTTATTCACAGACCAACCAGATATAAGTCTGTGTGATGCATTCCATGATAAGGCTGTCTCAAGGCCATGAGACGAAGCAACTTTAAGGAAAGTTGCGAAGTTACAATACTACCTGGGGGAGTTGCTTCCAATTAAATTTCCTAATTTATTGTTTCAGTAATACTAGAAAACAAGTTTCCTGAATTGCCTTTTCATGGCCTCTAAGGCAATGACACACCAGGAAACATTCTGGCAACCTTGTCTGGAAACTGTTGAAGCAAGTATTTGAAACTAATGTGATGTTTGTGGTTGAAAAATACAGGGAAAATTGCTGAAAAATGTCCCCTACAATTAGTTTCTTAAAATGTCTGAAAGTACAGGCAGCAATTCTTGGAAACTGTTGAAGCAACCAGCCCATGTAACATTTTCTAAGTTTCTTAAGTCAAAATTGATGTTCTGTTGTTGCTTGAACTCTTCACATAAGGAACATTGCAGAATATGTCATCTACAGTTTCTAGAAAAAAATAGTTGCCTAAAACTTTTCTTGTGTTTTATTGGGGTTTTTTTGTATTTATTATGTGGTTAATATCTACTTTAACTGGTAATCATTAAAAAAGACCATGGGTGGTTGTGACAGAGATAGAATGATTTTTGGTGACAAATCTCCCTCTGACCTGTGAGGGTGTTGTTTAAAGGGAACAGTGCCCTGGACTAGATGGCCAGGAAATTCATTCCCAGGGTTAGACAGAAGTCAGCCATCTAGAAAAGGGATGGAGCTACGTTACACTAAATCAATGACCCGCAAGGGAAACTATGTGGCAGACATGGAGAAGCGGTTGCACTCGTTAACCAAGGGGTCATGATCGATGGTACAAAAAGGGGCGTAGTGAAGTGATATGTTTCTTTGTATGGTTAATATTGGAACCGGAAGGAGAATGTGTTTTGTAATCTTGAGTGTTTTGTTTGTTTTGTCGTGTCTAAGGAACCACTTTGTTTGTTATTAGATGGCTGAACACGATGTGGAGCTGTCGCCAAGGGCCAGTACTTACACGGATATCACTGCATCCACTGTTTATGAATAAACTGTATTTACACCACCAGAACTATATCACTCACTATAGACTTGTGTTTATTTTTTGTGTTGTGTGGGTGTATGAGATCGGGACTATTATTACAGGACCAACCTGTGGATTAAACCAGAGCAATACACGCCTCTATCTTGCGTGTTCTCATTGTTATTATTTACTGCCTTTTGTCATCAGGATTGTACAAATAAAACACCATTGCACCTGGATTATTGTTGCCTGTCTGTTTATTGATCACCTCAGCACTCCTGCATCTGCACACTGTTAACCACTTTGCCACAGTGCAAAGTACACAGGGGGTTCTGTCCTAATTCCAATACAGGTTCTAGACTGGAAAATGTTATTAAAATGTATGTTATTACAGAGTTATTACAGAGTTCACGCAGTTTAAGGTGATGTGGGCGTGTTTTTTTTTATTCACCGTTTGTCCATCGGTGAGCCACTGTGTTCATTAGAACTAACTAATGAACACAGACATCTCAAGTTCTGAAAACTGCCGTGCATGAGATTATCCGAGTAGGCTATTAAATAGGTGATGTCATATTTAATGTAAACTGCCATACTAAACAATGATCGCTAGCAAACGTGATTGTCAGTATGAAAACACAAATATTTTAAAATATCAGCAAGAACAAGGCACTGTAACTTTTCATCACTGCCTTGCTATTAATTTACCAAACCAAAGAAGTAACAGTAGCTGTTATCTGTCGTATCAGTCAAGAGAAACTGAGTAAGCACACACCAGTGCAGACAATCAAAAAGTCTGTTTAATACTTGTGGCAAACTGGTGAGTAGATACAGGTGAGTGCAGTGCAGGTACAAATCACACAGACAATTACGAACAGGTGCAAAGATGTTTATTGTACATTGTACAGCGGTGTGTGTCACTTCTGTTTGTATAATTCCACGGGTTTGACCCATAACCAAAAGTCCAGTTTTATCACCCACACAAAACACAAAGACACAGACACAGTTCCTATGGTGCGTGAATTAAGTGCTTGTGGTCCAAAGACAGTTCTTAGTGGAAAGTGCAGTGCTCCGGATCGTGTTAGTAATCTTGAAACAGACGAAATAAACAAACAACGTTTACAAGACAGACTAACAGAACACTCTCGGTTTCTTTTAAATGCAGGGACTCCTTTTAGGTTGTTTTTCTAACCATTTATAAAGAAACAGATTACTTTGCTACGCACCTATTTTATACCCTTGCTTATGACCTCTTTAAGAGCGCTCCAATCCGTGGATGCCAGACCATTTCCCGTTCGGGTACCGCAGCATAGGATTTTGGTTTTATGTACTCAAAAATGAATACAATTTTATTCCCATTTAAAAAAATAAATAAATAAAAAAGTCCCCTAGATGCCGGTGTCATACCCACCTTAACTTGTCTTATTTCCGCTGTGTTTGTTGCTGTTAACATGCAGTCAAAAAATAAAACAATTTGCAAGCGTTATTTTTGCACTGCTGAGAGATAAGTGGGCGGGCACTGCATATCTTAAAATGCACTCGATTAGCTATTTCTAGGTAACACTTTGGTTCTCTTAACTAATAGGATGCCATCCAAACTTATGAAGATGAATAGGGTATTCAGTTGCAGTGGTCACGTCCTTACCCCTGTTGATCCAGACTGAGCCCAGAAAATGTTAATATTTTGGTGTTTCTCCACAGTAATTCAAAATAAAAAAGCAGCATTATTTTGCTGAGCCTGTGTGAGCTGGAGTGAACACTTCTTCCAGTTAGATAGTGCCTGATAGAACTGTAGTACCAATGTGTTGTATTTGTTTTAAGACTTTAATTTAAAGTTATTTTTCTTGTATAAAAATGACTTGACTTGTGTGTATTTCTTTAAATAGTGATTTAAAAATGGATTATAAAAAATGACATTATACCATGGTACGACAATAACTGTGGTGTATTTTTTGACGATTACCATACAATGATTTCAGTTGGCAGAGTTTTTGTTAAGTGAAACTGCTCTTGAATTTCTGAAGTTTCTGAGCTCCTCATGGGACCAATTCCCCAAAAATGCAGCCAGCAAAGTTTGAGTGAATTAGGCTGTTAACCCAGACTGAAACCCTGGCACAGGGCTTAAGATTATTATTCAGCTGTTAGTATAAAAAAAAGAGAACAAATGCTATGGCCTTGGAGTCCTTTCACTTACCACTGGTAAATAATTGAGTTTATTTATTGTTCGTGACAAGAAGCACTTCTGTACAGTATTAATGTGTATGAGTCTGTACAGGCCTGTGGCAAAGTGGTTGATTGTGTACAGGTGCAGGAGCGATGCAGCGTGCAATGAACAGACAGAGATTTGTAATCCAGTTGGAAAAAGGGGTTCCCTTTCAATGGAATGACAGTCATTACCGAATGGGAAGAGCCGTCTCTGACCGTCAATCACTGAGCATATATAAAAAAGCTGCCCTATCAGGGCCCTGCTGTGAGGAGGAAGTCCCTCCCACCTCTTGCTGAAGAGGGTCATCCTCACAGTAGCATATCACCATTTTCTCTCTTAGTCCACTGAGTCAGGTCACAAATTGCCGCATGCGTCTTTGCTCTGTGAATTGGGTGATTTGTCATTTTTTCTGAACCACAAATTTATTAAAATTGATTCACTCGGCTACATCAGCATGAGACCATGCTCTTCTCGGTGCCAACACCAACGGCGTATTAACTCGACACCGGCTTGAACAGCTCCTCGACGCCGACCCTGACGCCGATTGTCTGGCATGGGAGGAAAACATCTTCGGCGCCGTCCTCGACGCTGAATTAACTCGGCTTCAGTCAGAGCATTGCTGATAGACTCGGCACTGACCTTGGCACAGACAGACTCGGCACCGACAGGCTTGGTACCGACAGGCTCGGCACTGACCGCGGTCGCTCTCGGCACCAATTGACTCTGCACCAACTGCTCGGCACTGAACGCGTGTTCTCGACACCAAAGCCAATATACTAGGTGCTTATTATCAGCCCTGATTCGTCCGCGCTGTCTGGGCACTGACACCGATCAGTGCACCCTCGACACCGACGGTGATTACTCAGAGCCAGTTAACATCACTCGGCACCGAAGTCCTGCACCATGTCATACAAAGGGGAACCAGTTTTTAAAGCAGAAAGGGCACCCACAACAAGCCCTACCCTTATGCCAGGACTTCCTGGAGCTGGTTCGCGCCTCTTGGAGCAACCCGGCGTTTGCTCCCTCTAGCCCCAGAACGGCAGAATCCCTGCCTCACTCCGCAGGAGCCCAAGTAGCTGGCCTAGGTACGTTTCCCACCATTGGGGACATGGTCACGGTATTGGTGCAAGGCTCCACCTTTACCAGAGGGGACAAAGACCCCACTTGCCCTTCCAAGCCCTGTAGGACTACTGATGCGATGCTGAAAAAGGCATATGCATCAGTGGCATTATCAGTCTGGATGGCCAATGCAATGGCCATACTGGTCCTGTACCAGTCGCAGCTGCAGGAGCGGGCAACTGAGGCGGGCACAGGGGAGCTACTGGCGGTAACAAGGGCGATGACCGACCTAATGGGGGAGTTAGGTCAGCCATTAGGCAGGTCTCTAGCGGTGCTGGTAGCCACTCTAAGACACCTATGGCTGAAGCAGGCCATGGTCGTGGAGACCGAAAAGGTGGCGTTATTAGATGCCACTAGTACACCGGCTCAAACTTTTGGAGCGAGGTCACGGAGGTCACTTCAAAGTTAAGTCACCTCCCTGCCTACCGCTAGCGCCCAAGATGGCCTTCACAGCCTGCAGGGGCAACGGGGCCTGAACACTGCCTACACCCCAGAACAAGCAATAAGGCAGAGGAAGAGCCGGCAGTAAGGGACCACCGCCAGCTAGGGGGAACTAGTTCTCCGGCTGGAGACGGAGGCCAGGGCCAAAGAAAGACATGCCCCCTCCCAAGCCCAAGGGAGACAAGGCACCCCCACCCCCACCCCCCACAACTGGACTGACCACTGGACACGACCCATGGCAAGGTAGCACCCAGGACTCCTGGGTGCTATCGACAATGAGACACGGTAACACTCTACAATTCCACTTAGGTCCGCCACCCTTCAAGGGTGTGCTCCTTACCACCATCGAACCAGCGAGCGCAATACTCCTTCAACAGGAGATCGCCACTCTTCAACAGACGAGCGCTGTACTCTTGGTAAACCCAAGCGATGCCCTCTGCGACTTCAATTCCAGGTTTCAGACCTATTCTGGAATACAGGGTCCTCAACATGTTCCTCAGACAAAAAGTTCAACATGTTGACAGCACAGCATATCCTCCAGTCTGTCCAGCCGGGCAACTGGTTCACATCAATTGACCTGTAAGACGCCTGCTTCCATGTCCCGATCCGTCGAGCACACAGAAAGTATCTGCACTTTGCCTTTCAAGGCAACGCGTACGAATTCTGCATGCTGCCGTTTTGACTCCCACTGGCGCCCTGTGCATTTTCAAAGTGCATGGATGCAGCACTGGCTCCACTCAGGCTGCGGTGTATTCGGATCCTGAACTATCTAGACGATTGGCTAGTTTGCACGCGTTCCAAAGCAGGCGCCGAGATGCACACCAAACAAGTCATAGATCATGTGACGAAGATAAGGCTCTCCATACATCAACAGAAGAGCAGCTTTGTACCATCTCAGTCTCCCAATTCAGGGAGGATGCTCTTCTACAGGTCAGAATATTCCAAAGGTTGTTGGGACTGATGGCAGCCGCCTCGAGAATCCTTCCCTTAGGGCTGCTGAGAATGCGCCCGCTTCAAGCCTGGGTAAATACACTCATGGTGCACCCGGTCCGCTGGTGCGAGTCTCCAGACAGTGCCGGAAGACACTGGAGTGGTGGCTCCGTCCTGGCAATCTGCGCCTCAGATCTCCCCTCGGCTCCCCTTGCAGAAAGGAGGTTATCTATGGACGCCTCCAGCCTGGGCTGGGGAGCGGTCTGGAATGGGAGGGGAATAAGAGGTCAGTGGAAGGGTCATTGGCAGCAAGCGCATATAAATGCCCAAGAGCTGTGCATATAAATGCCCTATGGTTACCTCATTTTCGCCAGCAGCTAGCGCACAAACATGTGCTGGTCTGGACGGACAATACTACAATTGTAGCCTACATAAACCACCAAGGCAGCCTCGCCAGGACTTCACCACGCAGCTCACAGACTCCTGTCCTGGACGCACAGAAACTTGCTTTCCATCAGCGCGGTTCACCTCCCCGGTGTGGACAACAAGGCAGCAGAACTCCTGTCCAGAAGAGCTCCAGACAGCTCGGTATGGAGACTGTATCCTCAGGTGGTGAAACAGATTTGGGAGAGATTTCGTACAGCACGAGTCGACCTCTTTGCCACAGCCGAGTCCACTCATTGCCCCCTATAGTTCTCTATGGAGAGAGATGGGGGCCCCGTGGGAGTGGACACGCTAGCTCACCCCTGGCCACAGGAGCCCTTGTATGCATTCCCTCCACTACTGCTATTACCACTGACACTAGAGAGGATCAGTGTGGAGAGAGAACATGTTTTGCTGGTTGCACCCAGATGGCCAAGGAGCCCCTGGTTTGCTCTCCTCTCTGACATGTTGTCGGATCAGCCGTGGCAGCTCCCGCTACGCAAGGACCTCCAGAGCCAAGCGGATGGGTTATTATGGCACCCGAATCCAGCCCAGCACCAGCTCTGGGTCTGGCTGTTGAACGGAGCCGTCTATCTAGTCTCCTTGGATGAGCTTTGCAATGCTGCTAGATTGACAGGTTGTCAGACATTTGCGCATTTTTACCAAACGATTGCAGCTGCTCCTAAAATCCGTGGCTGCTACATCATTTCCCTTCTGGATCAATGAGTGCAAACCGTGCAAAGCCTTCTGTGGGCTCTAGGATTTTTCGGGCGGCATGCCCTTAGGTGTCACGAGGCCTCTGAGGCTATCGCCACGAGACTGCATTTTTGGAAATCTGGAGCCACGACAGCTTTGGTACAGCTTCCCATTCGGTAATGGTTGTCATTCAATTGAAAGGGACGTTAGGTTATTACCGTAACCCTGGTTCCCTGAAAAAGAATGACAGCCATTACCCTTTGAGGTCGTGTTCCCAACTGCCCTCCGATTTCAAAAGAAAATGGCAATATGCTACTGTGAGGATGACCCTCTTCAGCAGGAGGTGGGAAGGACTTCCTCCTCACAACAGGGCCCTGATAGGGCAGTTTTTTTATACATGCTCAGTGATTGAAGGTCAGCGAGGGCTCTTCCCATTCGGTAATGTTTGTCATTCTTTTTCAGGGAACCAGGGTTATGGTAATAACCTAATGTTTTATTTATTATAATCCTGGTCTGGTGACCAAAAAATAATTCCAGGCAATACACAACAATGTGTAATGCACTGGAAACAAACAAACGGGTTGCAGTCCCAAATAATATACACATGTATCTTTCCCCACAATGTACAAACACCGTCACCAGTCCTGGGTATGTGGTAAAGTGCTCGTGGTGAGTGATATAAGTTTATTTGTGACCAAAGTGAAGTGCTGTTCCGGGTTTTGTGTTACCCATCTACGAATTACAAACAAACAATTATAGACAAACAAAACAAAGCACTCATGGTACTTTCATCACTGGGTCTCTAACGGGAACTTAAAGGTTTAAATGCTCAAACCAAAATGAAGGAACAGATAAATCGCCTCGACCCCTATTTATACAGTCACTCATGACCCCTTGGCAAACGATTACAACTGCTCCTGAAATCCGCGGCTGCTACATCATTTCCCTTCCGGGTCAATGAGTTAGTGTACCGAAATTCTGTGACTTCCTTTTAACCCTCGGAATGAAGTATCTGACCAAGTAGTCCAGAGTACTCTGTTCTCGTTACTTAGCGCCAAGGATCATTGTCTTTCTGTCACAAGGCCCTATGCACAAATCTGTAGAACTGTTTAGAATTATTTTTAAAAATATATATTTATTACTGTACTTTTTTTAGGTTTAACAGTACTTTGAAAAATGAGAGTAAACTAACAAACCCTCTTTAAAGCATTCAAAAGGGGTTTGTGAACGCAAACTTGATTTAATTAAAGACCATAACAAAACATTCCTTTAAACAATTCTTTAAGTTTTGTGAATAGGGTCCTGCATGTACACAACATTAATATGTACAATATATAGAAAAGACTATCAAATGAATAACTACTTGATATTGAATAAATAACCGATACAGATATCTCTCAATACTTCATGACTTGATAATTCACAAGATTTTGGTCAATTTTCATATGTAAGTGAGACAGAAATATAAAGATGTAGTGTTTTGTTTCACATTTATATTTGGCTTTCTGTCACAAAGACG
The DNA here is from genome assembly GCF_017654505.1 of Polyodon spathula. Classification (NCBI taxonomy): domain Eukaryota; kingdom Metazoa; phylum Chordata; class Actinopteri; order Acipenseriformes; family Polyodontidae; genus Polyodon; species Polyodon spathula. Next base: position 50,687,206 of record NC_054536.1, on the reverse strand, counting down.
GCCGGAGTGGGGGACGTCAGACCAGAAACAGGAACAACGAAATAAACGACAGAGAGGTGAAGTTTGGTGGAGCTGAGCGAATGGTCTCGCTCAGCATTTAACAGTGCACAAACAAACAGAAAATAAAAGGTTGCAAGACAAACAAAAAACACAGGACACGGCACATTCGCCAAAACAAAGAGATGAAACAAAACAGACTAACATTAAATAAACACGGTGAGCTGATCTTTTACCTACTATTATTATTATTATTATTATTATTATTATTATTATTATTATTATTATTATTATTATTATTACCTCCGTCTCCAATCCCGTTCTCCACTCACCGAACACACAGCCCAGAGTGAGTGAAAACATGCAGCTTTTATGCAGCTGTACCGAGACTATTGCTAATCAGTTATTCAATTGGAGTCACGGCACAGATGCACGTGAATTAATAAAGTGCAATTCCGTGTGCTCACATATTATTACATTTTACTTGCATGTGCTGTGCAATCCTCGTGCCTAAAGACAAATATACATTTTAAACACTTGTGTTACACAGACCAGTTTATATCCCATGTACCAATGACTACACCAACATTAACACCACACCACACGCAACATATAACAGAAAATACACACAGGGGCAGGCACTTTGCCACACTTTCCTATTTCTGATTAAAAAAAATAATAATAATTACCGTCCCCTTGCTGTACTGCAATGCTCGGTTTTATTGATACTGCTCTGGGCAGTTTTGAAATAGTCATCTTCAGATCGCTAAGAATTTCACAAATTTATGTACTGTATTATCAAGCATTGATTGATTCGGTACTGTTTTGATTCTTGTGAATAACGCACACTGACATTACCTTAGATGTGTGTTAACATAGCTGGCTGCTACCTTTTGGCGGCGCCAGTGTCCTTGATTGTGTTTCATCGTTATATTATATTATATACAGTGAGAAATAAAAGACAGCTTAATTGGAGACAGATGTTTATTTTGGCAAAAAGTCTGTATTTCCATATCTCTAATACAGGAAAGGTGAAAATGTAATATTCCAGGATAGGGTGACATGCATGTGTTGCTATAACAGTCACACAGTCCATATAAGAACATAAGAAAGTTTACAAACGAGTGGAGGCCATTTAGCCCATCTAGCTCATTTGGTTGTTAGTAGCTTATTGATCCCAGAATCTCATCAAGCAGCTTCTTGAAGGATCCCAGGGTGTCAGCTTCAACAACATTACTGGGGAGTTGGTTCCAGACTCTCACAATTCTCTGTGTAAAAAAGTGCCTCTTATTTTCTGTTCTGAATGGCCCTTTGTCTAATCTCCATTTGTGACCCCTGGTCCTTGTTTCTTTTTTCAGGTCGAAAAAGTCCCTTGGGACGACATTGTCAATTCTAAATGCATGATTTACAAAGCCTAATGCATCCTTGTGGCCTGAAATAAAACCTCCTGACCTCTGATTGGGCATCATGTCCTGTATTAAATCTCCGGTCGTGAAAACTGCCAGTCGACATTAAAAAACAGGGGTCATTGACAGTCTAGGCCAGGTTTACTTCTGTATTAACCCAGGTGAAACTAATTTTGTTTCACCTGAAAAAGTGGGAGTACCCATATGTAGATTAAGTGTTTCTGACCTATATTAGATTTAAATAAACTATGACACGCAGAGTAGAGGTGCAGCCCCCAGATTTGCTGATCTATGCCTATTAGCAAAAGAAAAAGAACATAAAACATATTTGTGCAAAATATTCCTGCAAGGATTCAACTCTAACCTTATATTCACAAAAAAAATGTTTGTCACATTACAGAAGCCTATGCTAACATGAACCAATACTATAGCCTACCATAGCCTATACACATATAATTTTCCCTTATGTTCAGATTGTCTTACCTTGGTCTAGAATGATAATACACACATCCTGCAACCATAATATTGTTTCTTTTCATATATAATAATGTGTAAGGTAGCCTATGGTATATTAACATACTGAAATTAAATATTGTGTAGTATTCACAGTTTATGCATTGTAAAAGGAATTTGGTTTGGCCACAGAGTTTTAGCACGCATGGCCAATGTGTTTTCAGTCTAGTAAAAATGAAAATATATACAAACACACCAAAAGCAGTGACTGAGAACCATGTGAAATTTTAAACAGATGGGACTTTTTTTTTTTTTTTTACTTTGTTTGCAAAGGCCTTACCATTTATTGAGTGGATTAAATGGCCAATTATGAGAACAAGTGTCACAGATATTTTGAAAGATAACGAAAAGATACATCATTAATACGATACCAGTGTATCACAGAGGTAGATCAGAACGAAGCATTGCCAGCAAGGACAACACAATCGATTAAGAACAGTGATTTTCAACCTTTTTTTGAAACTGTACTACTTCTGTCTGAAGGTTTCAGCTCAAGTACCCCTTTAGAATTTTCGCTGTACCACTGTAATGATAGACCTGCCACAAAAGCAGAATTTTTTGATGAACAAATATTTTTCTTTCCTCATTTACATAATGATTGTGTGTGATATTTAAAATGTTTACAACCTCAAAAAAATGTACCTAAAGATACAACTATAATCCAACCAGCTGCTATTGCTGTTAATAAAATGCAGCTCTGCCTAATAAATAAATAAAACAAAAGAAACTTCAAAGTATTTGAAGTACCCCCAGGGGTACGCGTATCCCCGGCTGAAAGCCTCTGATTGGGAGCATAGTTCCGAATACAATGAAGGTTAAATCACCACCAGTGAAGAAGAGTTGTTTTGCTATATTTCAATATAGGTGAAGGTAAAATTGCTATACCCTAGAAATGTATATTTATGGTAAAAAGCTGTTTGAATTTCACAAAATATCAACAGATTTTCACAAAATATCGACAGCAAACTTGTCTATCACAAAGGGAACCTTGTTCACGCTAGTGACAAATATTCAAAGTGTCTTTTTGTTATCCCAAAACTATTGAATAATATATAATTTGGCTTGGCTGAAAGAAAAGCAGATGTTAATGATAAAGCAGGAGCATTTCCATAAAACAACAAGGAGAAAAGAAAACTTAAAAGCGTGGCCAAGGCCTTAAATGTTAATAAAAGAACATTTTCTCCATGGAAAGCCAAAATCAACACAATACTTCCTGCACATAAAACGCCTGGAATTTCATCTTCTCACAGCACTAATCACTATCACATTTTCAGCTCAGTCCATGACAATACCAGACTAAATATGTATTACTTTTTAAATGTATTATTCTATATTAAGCAGGCCTTAAAACGTGTTTTGTTCAGCATATCGCATTTGGGATGAGAACTATAGGGATGCGTGGTACTGTCTATTTCTTAGATTTATTCCTTTGTAATAAACATGTACTGTGCTTGGTTTGTGATCAATAGTAACATTTTTAAAAAATGATGTTTTACAACAATTGTGGATACTTCTCATGTGTGCTTTGATTTAGATGACTATTAACATAAACATTTGAAGAGAAGAAAATTGGTATGTCTTGTTATAATGTACATTGCTTGCTGTTTGTCTTTCATTTATATCCCCAAAAGTTCAAATCAAAGGCTGTGGCACAGCACACAATCAACATCTGGAGTGTTCTGTACCAGCTCTGAATGTTCATGTTAGTTCATGGATGTTCACATCTGGACCCCACACAGCTAAGCAGCTTCCCATTGCCTAAAGATATAGCTATACACAGACACTGGGGTGAATAGCTGTTGCTCTGATTGGAAAATACACCCAACAGTATAAGGGTTCTCCCCAGGAACTCTGTACAGCCGGGCGGCAGAACATTATAGCCGGGAGCACTTAACAGAAAAATAAACTTGTCTTACCTTAAATAGATAATACGACAAAGAATTTGAATAATGTGTTGTCTTTCGTTGGCTGTATCTGGATGCTGTTTTTTATGTGCTACATTTTCTTTCATACTGTTTATTAATTTGTAGTGCTTATTTAGGCACTCTGCAATTTGACTGGGGAAAGATAGCGTAGGCTTATTGGAGTTCACACAAAACCCCCAAAAAACCATGGTAACCTTTTCATTTCCATTTTAGCTTAATTATTGAGCTTATTGCTTCATTTAAATGGTTTTCTTTATGTTAAGTTTTCAGGGCATTTTGTTAATGCTTGTCTATTTTTGTTTTTCGCTGCCCTACATTTTGTTTAATGCAACTGTTAATTTTAACAACTTTTTACACAACAATACTCATACACCATCATAACTGTTGCATGAACCGGAGTGTAGTAATCCAGCACCTCTGCACCTAAGCATTTGTATATCAGCTGATACCCCTCACGCCTTTCTTCTTCTTCTTCTTCTTCTTCTTCTTCTTCTTTTGGTGCATATGTGTAGCTATTATGTACAATATATCACCTTACAGTACAATAATACGACAAAAAATGGACTGAATGATAATACCCGAAAATAATCTTAATACTTTTAATAAAGTAGCCAGCACAAATATAGTAGTAGGCGGCTTATATTGAAAACCCTGCATTCATTGTCACTATTTTTGGTTATTTTTTTATCAGGCATTTTTACATTTTAGCTTAAGCGCTTAACACAGAAAACTGTGTGGAGGGACGACCTGATCTAGGCAGGGTCTTGGTGGTGCCATACACCTTCCACTTCTTAATAATCCTCTTGACCATGCTCTAAGGGATATTCAAGGCCTTTGATATTTTTTTATACCCATCCCCTGATCTGTGCCTTTCAACAACTTTGTCCCGGAGTTCTTTTGAAAGCACCTTGGTGCTCAAGGTTGAATCTTTGCTTTGAAATGCACTGCCCAGCAGAGGGAACCTACAGGATCCATATTTGCCAGTAGACCCAGTGTGTATTGGAGACCGGCGATTATTTGAGACCAGCGTTTATATTAGCTCACTAGCTCCTCACGCTTCATGCAGTCATTGAGAAGCTGCTAACAAACAACCTTATAGCAACATCCTAACTCAATTTAAACATTCCAACAACTGTGTTAAAAGTTTGCTTGTCAGTGGGAACTAAGGGCAGAACCAAATCAAACCCTGATCGCTCTTGCAAAAGAGTGTTTATGTGATAATATTGCTAGTTTCCATATCGCATTTTCTTTATCATGAAATAAAAACTATCCAATTCCAATCCGTGAGTAGGAGTAGGAGGGACCGCTGAAAGCAACATGAAAACAGCTGTTGACCAATCCCCAGCCGGTATGTGTGACATTTTGAAGGGGTGGAAAAAGGCGGTAACATGCAAAAAGGCAGGCGAGGACAGCCAGGGCAGAAAAAAAATAAGTCTGTGTTGTACTACTGTTTTGTTTGAGTATCAGTGAATGAATGCTATTACATACAATGACCACTACTAGTAATAATACAAATATGTTTATTAATAATAATAATAATAATAATAATAATAATAATCTGCTTTCATTTTTATTGTGTAAAATATTTAAAAATAGGGACGTGAGTTTGAAAGGAAACACACACACACACACACACACACACTTGGCAATTACCTCGTTTCCACGACTTCTGCAGCATCATGCTGCATTGCTCTGTCACTGTTATGAAAGTGTGCCACATAGTTTTCATGATTTTTGCAAAAATCCTTACCTTGCCCTGGCTTGTGTCAGCACCATGCAATGCCAGCATCCTCATACCCATCCTCATACCCGATAATGAGAATGCAGGGTAAGTGTATGGGAAGTGACTGTTGATGGGACAGGCATTGCAGATCCAGGGCTGGGGTGTTGGAGCATTTTTGGTTGTGCATTGTCAATGTTTTTTATTGCAGATGTGACCTTTGAGCTGATAAGGGAATGGTCACAATCCCCTTGAAGTTGTACAAAGAGCATTTCAATGTAAAGTGGAGCGATCAAAAAAAGAAGCCAAGTTAGAAGCAACAATTGTTTGAATGTTGGGCCCCTGTGGCAAAGTGGTGAATACATGCAGGTGAGTGCAGTGCAGAACAGATTAATGAAACAGACGAATGATTTACAGGTGCAAGGGTGTTTATTAAATGATTGTAATTTCCAGAGCCTTATAGCAAACCTGTAAATAATAATAATGTTGGAAGTGGTACAGCGGCGTGTGTAACTTCTGATTATAATCCCACGGGTTTGACCCGTAACCCAACCCCAATTCTTTCACCCACACAAAACACAAAACACAGACACAATTCTGACAGTGCGTGATGTTAGTGCTAGTGGTGCAAAAAGACAGTTCCTGTAGTGGAAAGGTGAGTGGTGATGTTATTACACAGACGAAACAGAACACTCATGGTTTTTGGTACAAACAATACGGGCTCCTTCTTGGTTATTTGGCTTAACCATATGCAAAGGAACAGATCACTGAAGTGACGCCCCCCTATTTATACCCTCGCCTATGACCCCTAGGTTAACGAGGGCAACTGCTCCTCCAATCCTCTGATGCCACGCCGTCTACCGTCCAGGTCAGTGAGCTTGGGTGCCGTAGCTCCGCCCCCTTTCTAAATGGCCGACTTCCACCTACCCTACAGAATAAATTCTCCTGCCATTTGCTTAAGGTTACTCTGTTCCTTCTTTCTAGTGCCCTCACAGGTCGGGAAGGAGATCTAACACCAAGCATTATTCGATTTCTGTCACAGCCCCCCAGCGCCTTTCCCATTGTTCTTATTTGCTTGATGCTTGACAAGGTTGCCCCAATTGCTTCTCCTAACTTGGGCTTTTGTGTTTGATATCACCACTTTAAATGGCTGTTCGATTTTCTAACTTGCTTTTTTTTAACATTGCCAAAGTTTTTGTTGTAGATATCACTTTGTAGTCAACAAGCGGTAGCTGCTTTTTGAAGGGCAAAAAGGTTTGTTTTGGTTCCGTGAGATTTCGCTTGGAATTTTTCTTGTGTACTACCTTTTATTTGGTCTGGCCCAAAGTAACAATTTTGTTTTATAACAAAATTACATTGTATTGTAGTCCCTCAACGATACAGCGAAAGTATTATTAAAGTCTTTTTATATGCACTGGTTAACAAGGATACGGTATGCAAAACATTGGAAAATGAACAAGCAGAAATACGAATTTGTATTTGAAAACGGAATTAGATCTACCTTTGTTAATAATAATAATAATAATAATAATAATAATAATAATAATAATAATAATGCAAACTTCTAAAACGTTTTTAAAAATGAACAATAAAAGCAATAAGTATTATTATCAAAAATAATGTATTGTTTAATTTCAAACTTGTACATTGTCAATACAACAAAACACGTTAAAATACATGTAGAGGTTTGTATCTGGCCTACTTTTAGCACGCTTAAAATGATCAAAACTTTTAATGACGTAACAACTGAATTAAGCAAATATGCATTACATGTAGGCCTACCTTGAATTACGTTTTCTATTATTATTATTTATTAATCCTGAGAGTCACTTTCATCAGTGTCGCTTATTAGCAATTCATTACACTCAAGCTCCTCCTCATCTTCCTCAGCTTCAATGGCAATGACAGAGACCCGGCATTTAATAGAGACCCGGCGTTTATTTACAATATTTGCCAGCAGACCCGGCGCCTATTGGAGACAGGCGATTATTTGAGACCTGGCAATTATTTTAAGTTTTACGGTACTTTCCAAGTGCAATTGGGCTCTCTTCTTCCTGACTTATATCTCGCATTGATTCATTCTGAATACTTTAGACCAAACCCAACTACTGAGTGGCAGCAAATTCTTACATTTCTGTTGGAGAAATACACTTGTGAGATTTAAAACGAGATTACAATTTAATAAGGAGCATTATTCTTGCTAACAAGACTTTAAATAGATATTACAATTTGATAGGGCTGATTTACACGCTCGTGGAATTTAAAACAGAATTGCAAATTGTGGCGAAATGTAGAAAAAATTCTAAATGCACAAAAACCGCAGAAGGATATGGCCGTGACAATAAGGATTTCATTGTGGAAGACAGCAAGGAAACACGGTACAAGTGTGCATACTATCAAGTTACTATTGTGACAGAAAAAAAACACCCAAGAATTTAGGAAAGTAACTAAAAGCAATAATTTCATACAGTATATATATATAAAAATAGCAAATGCTCCCGAAAAAAAAACATTTACATAAAACTTGAAAATAGCTAAAAAATAAGTACTAAAAAATTAAATTTAAAAAAACAAAAAAAAATTGACAAAAGTCCTATATATATACAGGTGCACTTCATTTATAATGGATTCGGTTAGAACGGACCTCCGTTTATAACATACTGAACAGGCATGTCCTGACCAAACAAAATAGGTGTCAAAGGGGAATTACTCTGATTAAAACGGACCCATTTATAACGTATTCTCCGTGTAAAATATACAGTTTTTCTATTCCAGACAGATCTTTTGCTGGACATAACGTACATCCGGGACAGTAAAAAAATTAATCAGGGCAGCATTTATGACAGTTGCTGTGATATCAACATAGAAATGATACGTTGCCACTCAGCAGTCTGTGAGAATGACAACAAACAAACAAAAAGTGCTTAGCATAGAGCATGAAATTAAAATAATAAACAGTATTTCAAATGGGGAAAAAAACCAAATTCAAGCATCGAAAGAATGGAACTTACTGAAAACCACATTAAACACAATAATGAAGAACAAGATTGTCAGGCAGTTTGAAAAAGGTGGGAGCAGAGGTGCCAAATGAATTCGAACATCTACTTTTGCCGAACTAGATGAAGCACTGCTTCAGTGGTTTAAATCAGCAAGTACCAGAAGCTTACCATTGAGTGGTCCTATTATTACAAAAAAGCCCAATAACTTGCTGATGCTTTGGGCTGTGAAAACTTTTCCAACAGCAGCGGCTGGCTTGAGAGGAAGAAAAGGAATGACATCATTTTAAAGCATCAGTGCAGCGAGGCTGCTGATGTTGATGAAAATGTTGTTGATACGTGTGTCCATGGTGTGCTTCCGACAATGATAGGCGTTTGGGATCCAAAAGATATTTTTTATGCAGAAAAAAGTGCCCTTTTCTGGTGAAAATTGCAGCGGAGGAAAGAAAAGTAGGAAATGACTTACAGTTATGTTTTGTGCAAACAGCGATGGTTGTGAAAAACGGAAATGAATGGTCATCCGCAAATCTCAAAACCCTCGCTGCATGAAAGGAGTGAAATTCTTGCCTGTCATTTACAAGGCTAACAAAAAAAGCCTAGATTACTTCTACCTTATTTGAGAACTGGCAACGGGACTGAGAGTGTCAACAAAAAGGCAACTGCAGTGCCCACCCCACCGCACAGCTGCAAAACATCAAGCTGGCATTTTTTCCTCTGAACACAACTTCGAGATTGCAGCCCGTAGACCAGGGTCCAGTTGAAACCTGCAAGGTATTTTACACTAAGAGTTAACTTAAGAAAATACGAACATAAGAAAGTTTACATATGAGAGGAGGCCATTCGGCCCATCTTGCTCGTTTGGTTGTTAGTAGCTTATTGATCCCAAAATCTCATCAAGCAGTTTCTTGAAGGATGCCAGGGTGTCAGCTTCAACCACATTACCAGGGAGTTGGTTCCAGACCCTCACAATTCTCTGTGTAAAAAAGTGCCTCCTATTTTCTGTTTTGAATGTCCCTTTGTCTAATCTCCATTTGTGACCCCTGGTCCTTGTTTATTTTTTCAGGTCGAAAAAGTCCCTTGGGTCGACATTGTCAATACCTAGAATTTTGAATGCTTGAATTAGGTCGCCACGTAGTCATCGTTGTTCAAGACTGAATAGATTTAATTCTTTTAGCCTGTCTGCATATGACATGCCTTTTAAACCCGGAATAATTCTGGTCGCTCTTCTTTGTACTCTTTCTAGAGCAGCAATATTGTTTTTGTAGCCAGGTGACCAGAACTGAACACAGTATTCAAGATGAGGTCCTACTAATGCATTGTACATCACTTCCCTTGATTTAAATTCAACACTTTTCACAATGTATCCGAGCATCTTGTTGGCCTTTTTATAGCTTCCCCACATTGTCTAGATGAAGACACACAAAAACTCCTAGGTCTTTTTCATAGATTCCTTCTTCAATTTCAGTATCTCCCATATGATATTTATAAGGCACTTTTTTTTTCCTGCGTGCAGTACCTTACACTTTTCTCTATTAAATGTCATTTTCCATGTGTCTGTCCCATTCTGAATCTTGTCTGGATCATTTTGAATGACCTTTGCTGCTGCAACAGTGTTTGCCACTCCTCCTATTTTGGTGACGTCTGCAAATTTAACAAGGTTGCCTGCTTGCCTTTGTCTGGGGTTGTTGGTTCTTCATCACCTGGAGGTAGTTTGTTGCTAACCTCCAAGGATGTGCTGGGGCTGGGGGAGCCAGCCTGGAAGCCATTAATGCCTTGACTGCTAGTCAGTAAGTTGACAGCTTTTCCGTTATCAACTAGGGAGCCATCTTCCCCAGCTTCACTTTCGCTGCGGAAGATAAAGTGGCCAGAGCCCCAGAAGAGGGAGATGCTGGCTACGAAGAAGGGGGCAGAGGTCAGGAGACCCCCTCCACAGGCAGCATTTCGGCTGCCTGGTTTGCCTTGGCTGGAAGATCCAGGTGGTGCATGACTAGCCTGGCCGATAGTGTTGGGATGGGAGTAGGATCTCCCACCATGGCTGCCACTCAAGGACACATGCTTGCCCCTGTTCCTGGGCTGGAAGATTTACCGGGATTTAGGTACTAAGGGGAGAGGTGGCCTTTGAGGCCATGTGTGCTGCACACAATGGGGGGCATATGTGATGGGGAGCCCCGCCCCTATGTAATATGGTGGGCTATTTTTATGATTTATTTGTATTGTATTATTATTTTTATTTGCAGCAGTATATGTTTAGTGGGTTTTGTGTAGACGGACGAAAGCCGTCTGTCATTGATATTTATTATTTGAGACCGGTAAAAAAAGCTTGTCTCATAAAGTGTAGCTGGTGTGGATGGTAAAGCTTGTGGGAATGTGGCTGGAGCCTAAATAAGGTCATTGTTTAATAGGTAATTAAGGCTCCAGCCACAGATATAAAAGACCCACTCCAAGCTCATTATTCGAAAGTGTTCAGAGTAGAGAACGAGAGTGGAGACAGAAGGTAAAGAGAAATAACTGAAAATATAAGAATTGCTAAGTGTGCTGGTTTATACAACAGCACAATACTTATTTGTTATTTGTTTATCCAACGCGCCTTTTTGTTTGTGTAGTTTTGTGTTTGTTTAAATCTTTTATTTTCTATTATTTAATGAAATACTGAGCGCTGTAGCGTCTCAGTTTCACCCTGCTACTTCCTGAGTCTGAGTTTCTGGTCTGACAATACCCCTGCTGTCATCCTGTTAACAGTAGGTTGTGGAATAAAACTAGGATTTTGTGGAAATTCCGCGGACCTGTTTAAACATTAATTAAACCAAAGTACACAAAATTTCAGATCACTATAAAAGCATAAAAGTAATGGTACTTGCTTCCTTATATAAAACGGAGTGCTATCATTTGTTAAAGGCAAGCATGCTGGCGACATTCTCTGCCTCTGTGGTGTGAAGACTTGCCCATACATTGAGACTGCACGTCTGCATCCATTGAATTGGTTGGAAGTATAAGGCAAAGCTTTACCAAGTTATACAGATGTGGAAATCGATTAGAAACAGTCCCAAAACTCAGTTACCCAAGGGCATCTGGAATTTTAATAAAGGCCATATATGGAGGATGTTCATTGTCATGTTGTTTGGCCCATCCAGGAATTTATTTTATGAGTACCAAGTCAAAAGAATTAAAACGTGCCTATTTGGGTCTAAAATTCTAACTGCGTTTAAGAAGTAAGCAGCAGGTTGTTTGAATTAGGGCTGTGCTAGATCATATCTATAGTACTAATTTAACTTGGCTACAACTGACAGGAATATGTATTGTGCTGATTTTCAAGTTAGTCTCTGTAGTTGCCTTTCTAAAGCTAAATAGTGATCGATTGTATTTTCTCCAGTAACATTGCAAGATGTGCAAAACAGTTTACCTCCATCTGCATGTAAAGCTTCTTTGGGAAATTTCTTGACACGATCCTCAGCCGAAATATACTTTGCTTTGTTTGCTTTGTCGTCCAATTTTGGTATTTTACCACCAATGCTGAAAACTCGATTTTAGCAACCTAAATCAAAATAACAAGGCAACACTGACTTTGTCCCACCTACTACTGTACAGTACAGGTCACAGAAAAGATAGTACAGATGCACTGATAGGCTGATTAAAACATTGTTGTCATGTGAACAGTGAACAAGAAAGTTAACCGCTTTGGAGTATTTTTTTAAATGGTATTTGTGTAAGGACGTTTCTTTTTTCTCTTTTTTTTTGCCTAAGTGCAATGCACACAGGACAACAAAGGAATAAACAAAAAAAGCCTGAGTACAGAATTAAGATACATAGTTTGCATTGTGCAGTCGTTCATTTGAACAAGGTTTCTTTTTTTTCCCTCTCTGTACCTAATGAGGTGAATTTCACGGTGACCTCTCAATTTCCCTCAATTTACTGATTTCCATGAAATCCATAAAATCACGAATTAGGTAGACTTCTATTCATAATTAATCTAGAGCCTCTACTGCATTTTGTTCATTTGCTGTGTTCATTTAGTTTTACAGTTGGTTTATTAATGTCAGTTTGTCTATTACTTTACTATTATAGTTTATTAACATACACTAGCCTATTGCTTTTCTCTTACTCATTCAATTCATTTCATATGTTGATGCACCTGCATCATATTTATTTATTTATTGATTCATATTGTGTCTGGTGGTCAACTGTGTTTTAGAGAGCACTTCGCTTGCTTTCCAAGGGGTGTTATCTTAAATATTTTAACATTTTCAATTATTAACAAATTAGACATACTGTTTCATTTATTTTAACTAAAGGAATGTTTTTCAAACAATATGTCCGGTCACAGCCAGTTTGATTGGCAGGAGCCGTAGAACGTCTTCAAATTATACTCTGGAAATTATACAAGAAAATGGTTTGCCCTTATTAATCCTTTGTGAGAAACTGTAATGTGACTGCTGTACCCTTAGGTAATGCCATGTTTTAAGTAGTCTTGGCTATGTTCTTTATAGAGAAAACAGAATTCGCAACATTGGGTATTGCGTATTTAAGTTACTATTTTATAAGAAGTTACTTCATTCTGATGTGCCAGCATTGTCGGAAATGTATTAGGTGAGCTTTTCCACAGTATGACAGTATGCAAGTCATTCAATACAAACAAAATCTGAACATCTTAACTGCCATAAAATATGAATCACAGGGCATTGAATGTGGAGACAAAAAAGTGTCTTGACCCCTGTTCCAGCAATACTGGTCTTACTGTGAAACAAAACAGTATTCATAGTGGTTTTAACCCTTTCCCAACAAAGCTGGTCTTTAGGGTTTGCTTTGATGAGTATGGTTGATTAAACCTATCGGGTGGATGCATCAGGTGGAGCAATGCCCACTGTAGGTGGTAAGTGTTATTACATTTGTGGTAATGTATTCTAGTGTCAAAATTCAACTGATATCAAGGTAAAGGGGAATGCAAGTACTAGTGAATAATGTGCATGAGTCAGGATTTGCATTATATTTAAAAGGTATGCTATAGAACAAGTGGCCTTTCATTGCACTGGAGTTTATGTAAATGACAGCAAGCTGACAGACTGTTTACAGTACTAAATGATATGTCTGTCAAGCTACATTCTAATTTGAAGGTGGACATCTGCATGCTGTAAAAACAGATTAGCTATATATAATGTAGGTCACTGTAGAGCACTTTAAAGCAATGTTACCTTTGCTCTCTGCATTAAAAATGCAACAGAAGGGTGGATTTAATACAGATTAATTTGATTAATGTTTCTGGCGACTCTCTTTAGATCACTCTTACCTTCTTCAAAAAGCCACCAGTGTGCACAAGGCCATGTGCTCCCCCATTTGGTGCCACAACATTTCTTGCAGTGGGAGGCGCTTATTTTACTTCAGGGATCTGAAAAGACTGCCTGTTTGTTTTGTAACCCAAAGCCAAGTTTTTTTTTCCTGAGTTCCAAAAGTTCCTACAGAGCTCTGCTCATTCTTAACAGTTTTTAGTTCCATTTGTTTGTTCAACCACTTTAAAGCTTTTTTTTTGATCCATGAAAGTCTTTTGCTTATAGGCTTCTGAGAGAGGCTGTTAACTGGGAGCCCCTGAGATGCTTTATGCTCTGTTTAGCAATACAGCATATGAAAACCATTAAACACATTTATTTATGCTGGCACAATAAAAGTACAGATGGGCTGTAATATCTCATTATATATGCTGCATAAACTATGTCATGTTTCTGCTAGCAAACTTCTCAGTGATGTTAAACAGGGCAAGACTACAGCAGGGTTCTTTCATTCCTTTAAAGGAAAACCAAACTGTCACCAGGATATATCTTTATCTTTCGTCTTTGCTGATGTCTGTGAATGATTCAAGAGGGCAGTGGGTGTTTTTTCAATGCTGTTTTAGATCACTTTACACATTTGTATTGTGTGCAGATTAATGCTGCTTTACTATGAGGATCTTTGAGCTTTTCCATATGTCTCAAGCAAAGCATGCGTCTGACTGTGATGTCATATCATACTTAAATTTGTTCAGTTAGTTAATGTGTGTACTTTAGTTCAGTTTAGTTTATTCACTTTGTGCCCACAGGGCCAGCATCATAGTGTTCTGTACATTAATGGCGTAAAGTTCTAAAATCATACCAGTGTTTTAACAAACACAGAAGAAGAAACTAGTTACACAAGTGCACTGGATCTCTTAACAATTAAGTTTCAATTATAAACAATAATGTTTAAATTATAAACAATATATGTTTTTACCAAATGTGTTTGTTAGATGAAAAACTAAGTGAAGTGACCCCATTTGTTTCAGATATCTGAGCCTTGACTGTTTACAGTCTGCACTGTTGAGCAATTTACACAGGGAAAGACATGTCTCCTTCATTATAAACTTGCTGGGGAAAAAACAGAAAAACTTTTTAAGTGTTGGCAGACGCTTAGTAGCATTGGAGAAAACACTACATTAATGAGATCTGTTAGCAAAACAGCATTTGTTGCAACCAATTTCAGAATGACTTGGACTGTTGGGGGGAGGGTATAAAATTATATGAAGAATTTTTTATTTATTTATTTATTTTTTAACTCATGTCAACTGATAGTCATTTGTTTTGAATTATTACAGGGATAGAAATAAGACTCCCATTGCAGGGCAGTTTGTCCCTTCCTGGTACTACGAGTTTAGCACACCTGAGCTTGTTTCATACACACTGTGGGTAATCAAGCTTGTTTTAAAACCTGGAATGGGGAAACTGCTATGAAATAGAAGTATTATTCCCATCCAAGTATTACTATAGCTGAGTTCATCCATAGAAATGCTGGCATAGCAAATGTTATCCTTGGTTTGTTGTGGTGCTGTTTACTTGGACATCAGACCAGGCAGTTCTAAGATCAAACCACTGTGGTGTTCTCCCACAACATACTGGAATACAGTACATCTGTGTCCTATAGGAATGGGATATGCAGTCATGGAAGGATAGGAAAGACAAATAACTTACATTGATATTGCCCCCTTCCCTTGAACCAAGATCTCAATCACTGAGCAACCACTAACAAACAATCACACCTAAGATGCAGAGGCACCAATACCCATGAGCTTCTATTTTTTGTTCCAGGTATCAGTGCTGATTTTGAAATTGAAAGTGGTGTTCTTTTGTTTCTGAAACATTAAACAATCCAATTTTTAGTGTTTCTTGCAATAGAAACTTGGCTGTTTCTTCACCAGTGAGCACAGTTCTTTTCTATGTGTTGTTCTGTTTGGAATGCAGTACATTTTATCAATCATTGAGTAATATTTATATAATAATTGAGTAATGTGTAGGAATCAGATGGTACAGTATTTATTTGATGAAAATAGTTTCTATATTACAATATCAATGTTTTAATGTATATGTTACAAAACCCCTTCTGTAAAGTGCTTCATATATGGCACATTGGAAATGTAACACATGACATGGCCTTTATTTCCTAATAGACAGTAATTAAATGGCCACACCCCCAGTTACTTGCTTTTGTATTAGGTAGTGTTTATTTATATTATTATTATTATTATTATTATTATTATTATTATTATTATTATTTAGAAAATAAGATTCAATAGGCAAAGTTATACACAGAGAAGGTACAAAAGAAAGTTACCCCAGTGCAGTTAGGTATTACCAGCCTATCAAATTTAGCATGCAAGCCTGAGCCCTTCATGAGGCCCAGAAAGGTTACGGACTGTCTCAGCATAGCAAGGGGCCTGGAATGCAGAGGAATGAATGGACATCCATCATGTTGTCCTGAGCTAGTGCCATTAAACAGAACAGTTCCCTGAAAATGGCCACTGGTATTCAGAGCAAATTCTGGAATGACTTTTGAGTTGAGAGAGCAGATATTAAGTGTCAGTACAAGGCAAATGGGGAGAAAGGATACATCGCACCAAATGTTTGGACTGTTAAAGAACAGGACAGTTCCATTGTTAGTTTAGACAAGTCAAATTGAATAGCCTCACGAGGTCATGAAAACTTTAAAGCCATATAATGTTTTTTTTTGGTTTTGTTTTACTAATACTTCATAAACATCAGTTTCTCCCTACCAACTATTTTCAGGGGCCATGAAAGATCACATCTGGAACAATTTTGTATAGGTGACAGTATTGTTAGGTGAAACGTTTATTTATTAAATTCTACCTTTGTTTCGTCTTGTTACTGCTGCTATTTAAATCCTTACTGTCAGTGTGAGCGGCAAACGAAAAAAGGACAGAGACAGGGACATTAGCTGTTTTGTGGCTGTTCTGTGGTGTTGTCTTGTGCTACAGCAGCAGCAGGGAAAGGCAGCAGGTCCTATTTGATTCTTTATGCTTTATGTTTCCTGCATAGTACATATGTTTTCTAAGATGTTTCAGTTTCAGTGTTTGCTTCATTCATTTAGTTGTATTGAAATTGTTCAAAGGTTTCTAAAGATGGTTTTAAATGTAATAAAATAAAATACATATTTACAAAGCTGTTTCAATGTTAGACCAGTCAGAGGAAGAGTATGACTTTTGAAGAAGCCTTCCACAATAAAAAGGCTAAAAGACAAGCATTCTGCCAGTAATGAATACATTTAGAGCACTGCCAAACCTCTAATTACCAAATGTGTTTTCAATTGCAGTGGCTCAAGAACAATACCAGAACTCAAGGGGTTAAACAAGCCAAAGATTTGCTGAAATTTAAAATAATGTAACATTTGAGAATCAGTCTATTAACTGTAATTTATTATTTGTTGTGACTTCTTTAGGAATGTAAATGATGTGGCACAGGTCATATAGTGCAAGGCCTTTTGACATTTCACAACAACATTTTTCAGTTTTCGGAAATTGGAGTAAGAAATTGCTTTCGGCATTTGGCATGAACTGGTCCCACTTGGTATTGATGAGGCAGATTAAGTGCTGTTCTTACTATTATGTTTCAAGGGGGTGAAAAAAGAGGGTATTTTACTGTTAATTGCACCATATATTTGGCATGTACTTTACAGAATGAACAAACCGAAAAATTACATTACATTTCTCACATTATGCTAAGCACTATTGTCATTACATTTATTTAAAATAAGTTCTCCATAGGCGGTGTATTGGGACCTCAGTAGGAAGGAAACATATGTTGAACATACTATAGGACCTTGTGTCAGTATTGCTGAGTTTCTGTATTTTTAAGCTTACTATTAATGTTACATGTATATTGATTTTGATTCATTGAGATTGTCCACTTTTGAAATTCAGGAACTTCAGTAAGGCCTTGTCACAAAGACGGCTGCAGTGGGTGACGTCAGACCAGAAACAGGAACCAACACAAAATAAACAGAGTGGTGGAGTTTTTGTTGAAGCTGAGTGCTTGCTTGCGCTCAGCATTTAATAAATGAAAAGGAGCAGTAAATAAAAGATTTGAAAAAAACACAGGACACGGCACTTGAGGCCAAAATAAATAGACAAACAAAACGGATTAACACTAAACAAACAATGGACGAACAGACAAACAAAACACGGTGAGTCTGACGAAACACACAAGTATCATGCTGGTCCTTCCAGTACAAAATACCAATTATGTGCTTCGATTTAAGTTACTTTACTTTTTTACTTTCTCCTCTCCACACCCATTCTCCACTCACCGAACACACATCTCCGAGTGAGTGAAAACATGCTGCTTTTATGCAGCTGTACCGAGACTCGATTGCTAATCAATCATTCAATTGGAGTCTCGGTACAACTGCAGGTGAATTAATAAAGTGCAATTCCCTGTGCTCACTTATTATTAATTTTACCTGCACGTGAAGTGCTGTGCAATCCTCAAGCCTAAATACAAATATACAATTTATATAACTTGAGTTCTTAACCCAAAAATATATCCTGTGTACCAACTACAATACACCAACATTAACACTCTACACGGAACATACAACACAAATAAATAGCCCAGGGGCGGGTGCTGCACTTTGCCACAGGCCTCCACTTGCAGCACATCATAGCAACCTGTTGCTGAGTGACTGCTTGTGTTGAAGTCAGACTCAGATGGTAAATGGAACTAAACTCCATGATGTTACCTCTTAAGCATACCCTTATTTTCAGTTCATACCAATGTTGTAATAATAATAATAATAAAAACTTATTTGGCCTAACTTCAACAGCTTTAAACAGTCACTCACACAGTTGTTAGCATTCACAGAGAATAAAAGCAGGTGAATTTACTAGGAAAACTGGGAAATTATATATTTATAAGAAATAAATATGATAAAATCTCAGGTAATGTTCATTTTACAAAAGAAAAAAAAAACATTTCATTGTCTGTTTTTGCATAAAATATATGAAGCTCAGAATAAATCTAGCATTACATTTCTTTCTTGTTTAGATTTAGGTAAAGTTCAGTTTTGACACCCTTACCACCCTTGGGTGGTCACGAACTAGTAAAAGTTAGTACATTATGGGTTTTATTTATGTAATTTGTAAGTTAATACGTATTGTATCTGTTATTTATCATTTATTATAGCTGTATTTGTTTTAGCACAGCTTTTATGATATATCGTGGCCTTACTGACCATGATGAATTATCGCTGGTGGCGAATTGTTGGTGATGAAAAATGCATGACAAATTGATGGGATACTGGGTTCCTAGAAAACAGACACATGCAGTCTCTGATGTACAAGAACAGGACAGCAATATATGAATACATTTCTGACAATAAGAGGGATATCAGTTCATGCATCCCTAGCTACAACTACAATTGAGATTCACTCCGAATCATTCACTGAATCTGCTGCATCATGATTGAGTGTAATGGAGTTATGGATGAGTTTCAGTTGTCCTGTGTGATGGATCTTCACAGTCCAGATGAAGTCTGTAGGAGTTAAAGTTTGATTAATTGAAGTGTTTACTTGGCTGCTAATGGATCCCCACTGTGCTGTCTCAGCCAGTGATCCCTTTCTGAGGAGGAGACCCATTTGATTCATTTTAAGCTTAAGTGCTGAATATAAACAAAAGGATGGCGTCAATATTGAAAAAATATCAACACATATGGGGGGATTCAGTAACACAACTCTTATGCTGTTTATATTGTAATACTCTGCATCCCAGAAGATGAAACAGGGCTCTACGGTGCGCCCAATTTGGATTCTAAATAAATAAATGTGTAATAATAATAATATAAGCACTTTTTCATTCATGCGTTTATGCATAGTATCATAGTACTATAGTACCATATACTGTAGAGTTAGGTAATAATGTTATTTTTTGTTTAAATATTTAAACAGGTACGTTATAATGAAAAAAAAAAAAACATTTTCCACATGTGCTATGCAAAAAAGGAAAAGAATATATAGATGTTCAACAAAAATGTTGGTACTGTTATACTTATATTTGCCAATAGATGTTCAACGTGCACCTACGTTTCAAATTTTTTAACTTGGGTGCACATATGTGCCTTAGAAAGAAGTTCTTAGAGCCCTGTCAAATTACTGCACCTGCTAATAGTTTTAAAATGTCAACTTTTAACACATGTTCTGTGGATTTAATTTTATAGTCACACAGCTATATCGCAAAGTAGTCTTACATGTGGACAAGTATATATTAGGATTGTACAAAGATAAGAAGAAGAAGAAGAAAAAGAAAAAAAATCCCCTTGTCTGCGATGTATGCACATTTAAGTGGTGACAGTATGTGTAAGAACTGTATCTAGCAATGCAGCAACAACCAGGCTAAAGTATTAGGATATATGTGGCTTCACAAGGGGCCTTCCTGGAATGCCTGCAGAAAACTACCAGCAGGAAGCACATCTCCAGTCGCAAGCAGGTCAAAGCATTGTGATGAGAAGCAGACATAAATCACAGTGTGATTCACAATTCACAATTCCTGAAGCTTTCTTTTTCAGTAATTGCAATGTTATCTTTTTTGTGTAATAGTTGATGTTCACACTATCAGTTTTGTATTGTTTATTTCAAATATGATGGAATAAATTATGGAATAGATTTTTTCATATGTAATTGCATTCCAAACAGTATGGTGATGTTGCACTGCCTTTCTGAACATCTCTCTTGCATTATGGTTAAAGGCCTGATACACTTTTCTGGTTGCAAATAATGTGTGAATCTGAAAGAACTAAAATGTGTTCTTGGGAAAAATTTAACATAAACATCAAAAAGGTGAAAGAAATGTAAATGTTATTTTTAGTTTATTTTGTTTTGCCCTTTGCCGCGGCTCCGTGCCCTGGGCTCACCTGGTAATGATTACAGTGGATCCATGCGGATACAATTCTAAAAGGTATTGACAGTGTCCACCTGAAAAAAGAAACAAGGACCAGGGGTCACAAATGGAGATTAGATAAAGGGGCATTCAGAACAGAAAATAGGAGGCACTTTTTTACACAGAGAATCGTGAGGGTCTGGAATCAACTCCCAATTTCGGGAAGACAGTCTACTAAAAGCTTCACTTCCTCTCCTAAGAACAGTTGTAGGGGCCCAGAGACAATCAAATTCTGACACAATTGCTTTGCCTTTTGACAGTGTTTTGAACTTTTTCTTGAGAATCTCAGATTCTCTGAATCTAATATTGTTAGTCCCTACATGGATCAGTATAGATATTTGATCATGGTGTCCAGCCAGATCGTCAAGATTATTGGAATCAATATTGGAAACTCTAGCACCTAGATAACATTTAACTGGCACTTTCTGTGAGTTTTTAAATGTTAGGCTGACATTTCTAGTAATAGAATCACCCATTGTGAGCACCTTGCTATCCATAGTCTTTTATTCTTCCTCTGTGTATTGGAGTTTATTGGTTTAATCTTTCACCTGTTTATACTCCCTGTTTTGTATCCCACCAGCTGCCAATGCAATTGCAGACTTGTTGTGTAGAACTATACTGCAGTAATACTGCACTGTATTGTGGAATAATGCAGTATTTCTGGGCAGAGTACACTTTTTAAATAAGAATAAGAACCTGTACTGTACCATAAAATGAATCCAACAACAATATGACCCTGACATTTGTCTGTTTTTTTTTTATCTCCTACATCTGTCACAAGCACAGTTTTAAAAGTGGGTGGCAGTGGTTCTAGTGACTGTTAAAGGTAGTCTGGCAGCTGCAGACACATAGGCAGGAGTCTATAAAAGTAACTAACTGTATAACTAGTCTTTCTTTTAAAGTATGCTTTAGGTTTTGTGACTGACTCGCACTATGATGTAAATACTAATGGCAAACAGATGTTTAAACAGCATTTAAAAAGCAGGTAGGCACATGTGGTAGGCTGTAGCTTTATTGTTATCTCTAAAAATTAAAATACTCCCAAAGGATACATGTCATAAAATGAAGTAGAACCCGCTAAGCCTTCTACTCCACATGTTTCCAAAACGGCATGTTATTAAGAAACTCTCAAAGATCTGCATTGGCTGCAAAGTATCTGGGATGTGTTCAATATTGCAGATACAGGAATAACATAAACTTTTTTAAACCTCAACCTGATCTTGTCGGGAAAATCAAGATTTTCTTTATTTTTAATCCTTGTTTGTTAAGTTTGAATGATATTTAGATCCTGTACTGTGGTTTTCGTACTCATAATGGTTTGTGTTCACTTATCAACCACAAATGGAGTCCTTAAAAAAAGCATGACATAGCGTGTTTGAGGTTAAGCATGCAAGTAATTCACGGACATATCTTCTTATATGTTATCTGGATTGTGATTCCAGTTTGTTCTGTTTCATGCATATTTTTAATACTTGCATTTTAAAAGTTTTAGCACAGTATGGTTCCCAACAAAATGTTCTCCTAAAGATTATTATAACATGCAAAGCAAAGGCTTTTTGCATCATCACAGTTTTGCAAAACCTACAATACATGTTTGTAAAAAGCTGCAGGGGTTTTGAGGCTTTTTTAAGGGTGAAGGAATGACTCATCCTCATCAAAAAAAAAAATTAGAAGGAAGTGTGGAGGGTATGCTGTACTGACAGCATACGTACAATGTGTGACGTTTTAGTGTATGGGACTGCAGAGTGACATCCCTAACCAGTTTTCTGCTTGCCCGGCTGCTTAGTTTGGGAGGGCGACCTGATCTGGTTAGTGTCTGGGTGCTATGGTGCATTTTCCACTTCTTAATGATGGACTTCACTGTGCCGAGAGGGATAATCAGCGCCTTTGAAATTTTCTTCTGCCTCTGTGCCTCTCTACCACTTTATCCCTGACTTGTTTCTAAAGCTATCTAAAAATATCTTGAAACTGGGGTTGTAAATAATCTCCTGTGGTTTTGGACAACTCTATGCTGTAGGTTGAGGGAAATGGCTACTGTAGCTTATCTTATAAGACATTTTATTGAGAAATGATCATATTTTAGAACTTTTCAGATAGCTAGTTTCCCATGAGATGCCAAATACACTACAAATCATTTACAGGCTGCATTATATCGTATAAACACTAAACACCATTAATCACATACATTCAGAACAAATCTTTGCCAATTACACTCTAAATATAGAAATTGTTGGGTTATTATCATACCCCTGGTTCCCTGAAATAGAAATGTAACCATTAACCCATTAGGTAATGGTTACATTTTGTACTTCAAAGTAAACATTGGGTTATTATCGTAACTCTGGTTCCCTGAAATAGAAATGTAACCATTACCTAATGGGTTAATGGTTACATTTCCTACTTGGAAGGGAACGTAAGCTACACTCCTTGTGCCAAGTGTATTTTGGAGTCCTTTTAGCTTATGAACTAAATCAGACGGCTCACTCCTAGAAAAAATAGTCTCTCACTTATTTAAATGGGAACAAAAAGTAGTTTAGTTGAAGATCATTTCAAATTCTGTTGTGACTTAAACATCCAAGTCTGCTAAACCTATTTTCATTGTACTGTACAATATTTTACCATCAAGGCAGAAACCCACATTTTCAGTAACCCACATTTTCAGTAGTTGTCAAATGCAGCATTAGTCTCAAAAATGAAGTTCAGAGAAATGAATCTGAAATGCAAAACATTCTATCTGGTTTGATTTAGTTTAAATGAATACTAACCTGTTGTTCCCAACTTTCTACAGCGATTTTCCTGGGTCCAGAGCATAGCATTGAACCTTAAGTTTGTATTGTGTGTTTGTGGCAAAGTGCCCACCCCTGTGTGTATTTTGTGTTGTATGTTGGGTGTTAATGTTGGTGTATAGTCATTGGTACACGTGATATAAACGGGTCTGTGTAACACAAATGTTTAAAATGTATATGTGTATTTAGGCACGAGGAATGCACAGCACTTCACGTGCAAGTAAAAAGTAATAATATATGAGCACAGGGAATTGTACTTTATTAATTCACATGCAGTTGTACTGCGACTCCAATTGAATGATTGATTAGCAATCGAGTCTCAGTACAGCTGCATAAAAGCTGCATGTTTTCACTCACTCGGGGTTGTGTGTTCGGTGAGTGGAGAACAGGATTGGAGTCGGAGGTAATAATAATAATTATAATAATAATAATAGTAATAGTTAATATCAGATCACCGTGCTTTGTTTAGTGTTAGTTCGTTTTGTTTGTCTGTTTATTTTGGCTACCAGTGCCGTGTCCTGTGTTCATTTATTAAATGCTGAGCAAGACCATTCGCTCAGCTCCACCAAACTCCACCAATCTGTCGTTTATTTCCTGGTTCCTGTTTCTGGTCTGATGTCCCCAACTCCGGCTGTCTTTGTGACACATGGTGTCAGAACTGGGACTGCCAGTGCGTCCTAGACGCAGACCAGAGCAGGAACTGCAGTTTCTTGTTTAAACAAAAAACAAAAACAAAAAAAAATGGAAGGCTGGAGAGATGGCTGCACGGACCTGGAGGAGCTCCTCAGTGGTCTGGAGGACCAAGGCTGGTGCCTTGCCTGCGGGGTGTACAGGCACGTGGTGGCTGTCTGCCCCTTCCAAGAGGAGGAGGAGGAACCGGCCCAGGAGAGGAAGGTGAGGAGAAGGAGGGGCAGAAAAAATCTGCAGCAGCAGCCGCAGCAACAGCAGGAGGAGGTCGGGGATGGCAGTTGGGAGGTTTTTTTAACCTGTGTCCCGGCTGTAGGGCGTTTGGGCACACGTTGGCCATCTGCCCCACGCAATATACAGAGGCAGAAGTAATGCCTGTGTGGGGAGAGCCCGTGAGTCCTGCGCCCAGACGGGGGGACCGTAAGCGTCCAGAGCCCAGACGGGGGCACCGTGAGCGTTCAGCCCCCAGGCGGGGGGACCGTGGGAAACCAAAGCCCGAGGGACTGCTGTTGCCACCTCCGCCAGCAGAGGAAGAATTCCTGCTGTCTCCATCTCCACCAGCAGAGAGTGAGTGTCTGCTGGTATCACTTCCCCTACCGTCACCACCTGGAGGAGAGGAGCAGGTGCTTCCTCTGCCTCCATCACCTTCCCTTGCAAGTGAGGGAGAGCCACACTAGTACCCTTCAAGTGAGGGTGAGCCGCACCAGTCCCCTGCAAGTGAGGGAGAGCTACACGCTGGGTAGGCTACACGCCGCTCCCACCTCTGCCGCCAGGAGACTACATGCCGCTTCCACCTCCGTCGCCAGGAGACTACACGCCTCCGCCACCTCCATCGGCAGCAGCAGAGCAGCAGGAGCTGCCTCGGCATCCGCCACCTTCACCGGCAGGAAACTACATGCCTCCGCCACCTCCATCGGCAAGACCAGAGCAGCAGGAGCTGCCTCTGCCTCCGCCACCTTCACCGGCAGGAGCAGAGCAGCAGGAGCTGTCTCTGACTCTGCCACCTCCACCAGCAGAGGGTGAATGCCTGCTGGGTCCCCGGCCACCAGCAAAAGATGAATGCCTGCTGGTATCACTTCCCCCACCATCACGAGGAGAGGAGCTGGAGCTGCCTCTGCCTCCATCACCATCAGGGAGAGAGGAGCAAGAGCTGCCTCTCCCTGCACCAGAAGGACCAGGAATAGATGCTGGCGGTCCTCAGCAGTCCTTGCATAGGCTGCTGAGGGAAGCACGGGGAAGAATCGCCCGGCCGCAGTGGCCAAGAAGAGGGCCAACACCCGCACCCCAGCTTGTCCTGACTCCATGCCTCGCTTCGCCCAAGGATGCCTGCCTCACTTCGCCCAAGGATGCCTGCCTCACTTCGCCCAAGAATTCCTGTCTCGCTTCACCCAAGGATGGCTATCTCGCTTCGCTCAACGATGCCTGTCTCGATTCGCCCAAGGATGCCTGCCTGGCATCGCCTGGGGTTGCCTGTTGCTCCGCATTGCCTGGGGTTCCCTGTTGCTCCGCATCGCCTGGGGTTGCCTGTTGCTCCGCATTGCCTTGGGTTGCCAGCCGCTCCGCATCGCCTGGGGTCGCTGGAACTGCTTCGCCAGGGGTCGCAGTCAGCTCTGCTGGGGCACAGGGGTCAGCGTGGCTGAAGACCTACCAGAGGGAGCTGCCAACTATGAAAAAGGGGGGAGAGGTCAGGAGATCACCTTCCCCCCCGCAGCAGTTTCGCTGCCGGAGATCTTGGGGGAGGTCTGGAGACCACCAACCCTAGCAGCTTTTCCGCTGATGGACTTGCCCCGGCTGAAGGAGTCAGTATGGGAGCTGTCAGCACGTCTGCTGACAGCCGCACCATTGGCAGCATTTCCGCTCCCAGTGGTACAGCGGGAGGAGAGATTCGCCCCACAGTCAGCATGTCTGCTGACAGCATGGCCAGTAGCAGCCTGGCTACTGGCAACATTGCTGCCCATCAACCCCTTAAAGTCCCTGTTCTTGGCCCAAGACTTTGAGCGAGACTTTGGGGATTTTAAGGGGGGAGGTGGCCATTGAGGCCATGTGTGCTTTGCACAAGGGGGGTATATGTGGCAAAGTTCCCGCCCCTGTGTGTATTTTGTGTTGTATGTTGTGTGTTAATGTTGGTGTATAGTCATTGGTACATGGGATATAAACGGGTCTGTGTAACACAAGTGTTTAAATTGTATATTTGTATTTAGGCACGAGGATTGCACAGCACTTCACGTGCAAGTAAAAAGTAATAATATATGAGCACGGGGAATTGCACTTTATTAATTCACGTGCAGTTGTACCGCAACTCCAGTTGAATGATTGATTAGCAATCGAGTCTCAGTACAGCTGCATAAAAGCTGCATGTTTTCACTCACTCGGGGTTGTGTGTTCAGTGCGTGGAGAATTGGATTGGAGACGGAGGTAATAATCATAATTGTAATAATAATAATAATAGTAATAGTTAAAATATCTGCTCACCATGTTTTGTTGTGTTAGTCATGTTACACCGCAACTCCAATTGAAGCTTGATTATGCAACGAGAATCTCAGTACACGCTGCATAAATAATTTGCATGTTTTCCCATTACTCAACTCGGTATGATTGTGTTTATTGGATTTTAAGACGAGGTAATAATCATAAGGTGGTAATAATAATAATATGTAATCCAGTTAAAATATCTTGCTCACTTTGTTTTGTTTATGTGATTTAAAAAAAAAAAAAAAAAGTCCGTTTTTTTTATCTGTTTATTTTGGCTACCAGTGCCGTGTCCTGTGTTTTTTGTTTGTCTTACAACCGTTTATTTTCTGACTGACTGTTCATTTATTAAATGCTGAGCGAGACCATTCGCTCAGCTCCACCAAACTCCACCACTCTGTCGTTTATTTCCTGGTTCCTGTTTCTGGTCTGACGTCCCCCACTCCGGCCGTCTTTGTGACAGTGTTTTATAAATGTGATTTAAAAAAAAAAAAAGATTTAAAAAAAAAATGCATTCCTTGTAGCCTTGATCCTGGTCTGTGCATGGAAAGAGAAGATCACGTTCTACAATAAAGTGAAACTTTGTCAAAAGGCTATCTGTCATGAAGCAAAGCATGTTGAGAATTTATAAAGACACATTTTGCCCACAATCTTCATTCCATATTCATGTACTGTTAGTTAGGAACAATCTGGTATTGCTGATCTTTTAAAAATACATACCAGCACTTTGTACCATATGTGATTATGTACCGTAGTTTTGAGTTTTCTACCAGGGTACGGTATACTCTCAAAAAGGGTTCCAACAGGAATAGAAAGAGTGATATGTTACTATACCTTGTACTGTATCCTTCATTTAGTTATTGTTCCTGTTTGACCAAAACAAAGTTACATAAAACATATAATTAAGTAGGCCAATTATGTCATTGTAGTTCTGGCAGTGCTGTGTAAGTTGTATGTTTGATGAGAGGAACAATAACAAATAGCAAAAAGGGGCAAAATATATATTTTTTAAATATATTTTAATGTTTTATGAACCAACCCCAAGTGGATTACTTTCGACACAAGATTAAAATTGACGCCCACATCACTACTGGGGGCCCACAGGGTCGATGTTCTTGTGGTATGTTCTTTTTCTTTGTTTACAAACTATATTTTGAGCGATACCATAGGCATGTCAAGGTTCTTGGTATGGGCACATTGAACAACACTGCAAAATTATGGCTGTCATCATGGGCACTAAAGTGGAGAGCTATTGACTGCCATTTTGTATGTAGTTTTGCCATTAAGGAGGTTTATTTGGATCCTAAAAGGATGCATTGTATTAATACTAATCTTCTTTTAAATAAACTAACCATTTCGTTTAATATTAATAATTAACACTGCATTCAAATCTTTTCATAACGTATGAAGTACAGCAGCTGTATAAGTAGAGCAGAACTAATGCCTTTTCATTAATCAAAGCAAGCCTTTAAAATGGTGTTTACATTTTAAACTACATCAGGGGCACCATCTGTGAAACAAGCACAAGTCTTCAGAAGACAACACTAAGAAAACAAACAGTACCGATACAGATAACAAGGGTGCTGAGATGCTTGTATTTTTGTTAAGTCTTGTCTGTTGGGTCCCAGTACACTTGTGACAGCAGGCGCCTTTCTCTGGGTGCCAAGTTGTTTTTCCAGATGTTAATCCAGCAGTAAGACACAGGAACTAGAGTTTTTCACTAAAACAAACAAATGAGGAAGAGATTCAAGCTCTGGGACAATCTTGTCGGCATAGACCAGGGGTGTGTTCAGTAGGCAGAGCGCTCCAGAGCATTACCTGCTACTTTCTATTGAAAGACCTGCACACCGAGAGCGCTTTACTCGGTGGGAGTTTCAAAATGCCGGAGTTACAATACCAGTACGGCATTTTCGTAACATTTTTCGTAACATTTTTCGAAAGAATCGTTGAAGAAATTATTTCTTTGGAAAGTTTTCATTTATTTGATTTGCTGTATAAAAATGTTACTGGGTTGAATAATTGTTCAAAAAGTAAATTGTTCTATTTTTGGAAAGTTTATTTTTTATTTTGCTGTACAACAACACTTGCATACAATAGAAACATCTAAATTGCAAGCGTAAACTGCACTGTAGCCATCTGTTTTACGCAATGATCTCAACGTAGTTTTCAATCTGTACAGGACTCTTGCATGTGTTTGAATTCACTGCTGCTAAAGTGGTGGTGTTGGCAAGTGCAATAGAGGCATTAAACAGCAGATTTTCTGCAATCTTCCATAAATTCATCCAAAAACAGTGAAAAAAATGCATTAAGCTTACATGAGTGGCTGTTTTCTTATATGTGGCCAATTCTACTAAAATGTTTCTTACATTTTAAGTTCTAATGATGCACCCAATCCTAGAAATGTGCTTTATTTAGAAAGTATATTACTTTGAAAAATGTGGCATATGTTTTTCTCGCTATTGTAAATTCCTGCATGTTTGTGAGCTTGCTGCCTTTGAATACTGGCGTAGTTAATAGTTCAATTATTTATGAATCCTAGACGTTATATTAATCTGAATGGGATTAGTTGTTGTATTGCCAACATATTTCTTAAATTAAACATTGGAAGTTGAATGGTTGTTGAAGTGTATGTACTAATATTAAGCATGCTTCTTAGAAATAGAAATAAGACAAGCACTGCAATATAATAGACTTGGTTTACATGCACGTGAAAATCGACTCTACAGCTTCAAGATTAAATCTTTATTCAAAATAAAAACACAAATTGTAAAAGGCAGTTCTGGTGTTAATAAAATTTAACTTTTAGGTGTTCGACAAACACACACACAAATATAAATTCTAAGTAGTCCTATTTAAAAGCCCATGATTGGACTATCCAATGTAGAGGACTACTCCAGCCGTCAAATGACAGCTGGAGAAAAGAAATTCTAATTAGCATCCTCAATTTGAGGATGCTAAAAGGGATGGGCGTTTAACTAATTAAACGGAAACCAGAAAAAAGGACTGCAAAGTAAATGTTCAAAACCAAAGGGGAGGTGGTACAGAGCACACCCCCTAGAGCGCACTGGTCAACAAAGGTGGCCATGTCGCCAGCTGACTCCGTGTGGGCGTGCTGCAACTTAAGCCGGGATCGGAAAAGGGCCCTGAACATGGCCCCGCAGTCAAAGAGACCTTCCCCGATCATCTTGCGCTTCCTGGTCTTGTAAATTGCCAGTTTAGCAAGAGCCAGGAGTAGATTGACGTGGAGGTCTCTCTTCTTGCTGGAGCCACGAACAGGGTGCCCGAATATGAAGAGGGTGGGGGAGAAATGCAGCCAGAACTGCAGCAACAGATTCTTAAGCAGCAAGAAAAACGGCTGCAGCCTGGCGCACAAAAAATAAATGTGAAACACCGACTCGGACTGACCGCAGAAAGGGCAAAATTCTAAGTAGTCCTATTTTAAGGCCCATTGTAATGGGTCTACACCAGCTGTCCAAAGACAGCTGGAAAAAAAATCAAATTAGCACCCTTAGGGGTGCTAAAAAGTATGGGCCTTAAACTAATTCAACGAAAACCGGTAAAAAGACTGTAAATTAAATATTTAAAGAAAACGGGGAGGTGGTACAGAGCACGCCCCCTAGAGTCCACTGGTCGACAAACGATGCCATGTCGCCAGCAGACTCCGCGTGGGCGTGATCTAAATTAATCCGGGAACGGAGAAGGGCTCTGAACATGGCCCCACAGTCAAGGAGACCTTCCCCGCTCATCTTACGCTTCCTGGTCTTGTAAATAGCCAGTTTAGCAAGAGCCAGGAGCAGATTGACGAGGAGGTCTCTCTTTTTGCTGGAGCCACGAACAGGGTGCCCAAAGATGAGGAGGGTGGGGGAGAAATGCAGCCAGAACTGCAGCAGAAGGTTTTTCAAAAGCAAGAAGAACGGCTGCAGCCTGGCGCAAAGAAAATAAATGTGAAACACCGACTCGGACTGACCGCAGAAAGGGCAAAATTCTAAGTAGTAAAACTTGTACTTAGTATAAATGATATTTTATATTGTGTGTGTGTTGTAAAGGTAACCAGACAAACAAGTAGCTAATGCGTAATTCAGAATGTGTGCGACAACACGTGAATTCATTGTTAAATGTTTTTATCTTCATGGCAACGCACGATATTCAAAGACATTCTTTTCCTATTTAGTAAGCATTTTCTTAAATCAGAACTGCATTTTCTGAAAAGTATGGCAATCACGTTGATAGGAAAACTTTCATGGCTTGTGCATGTAAACACCACCATAGTTATTTGTCCTCACAAGCATTTAACAGGGCTGACGAGCAATTGCTCTACAGTGATAGATGATCTGGAAGTAATTAGGACAGAACAACAGGTATTCTGACAGGAAGCTAACCACGACTTTTCTAACCACGTTTTATTTTCGTTTGGCTGATTAATAGTTTCTACAGGCATAACTGGCAGTGCAAACAAGTCTTCAATTCCTTACAGGCCATTGTAAGAAAACCATTAACAAGTTTCCTAAGACTAAGAAAACAAGTCTGCATTACATGCTTTTGCTCCCCATTTCCTGCCCAGTGTTGGGGTGTCACTTTAGAAACACTAGATGGGTGTCTGTAAGGAAATTCCTTTTGTTAGGATCTGTAGCCACACACAAATCCTAGGCTAGGCTTCCTCTTTCACTCCTGCTTTCCTGCTTTAAATGTAATGCTCTGACTTTTTTTTTTTTTTTTTTTTTTTTTTTCTGTTGGCTTCTGCAACAAAAGTGTTTTTAACCAACAAATGAGAAAAAGTACCAGTGAAACCCATGGTAGGGAACTGTAACAATAAAACAGTGTTGATCAATGAAAGGAATCTAGAAATAACAGCAACCCCATTTCCAGGGAAAATAGATAACTTACTGTAGGAACCAGTGGTAGTGTACCATTAATATCTGTTATATAGATTAACTTACAACAGGAAAGACATTGAATGGTGACTGATTGGTTCTTGGTGTCTTTTAAATTGACTTAATTTCTGAAGTGAGTTTCTTCTATTACAGGAATTCAGGAGGGCGCCCAGTGCACCAAATGCAAAAACAACTGGGCACTGAAAGGCGCAATTGTGCTTCTATATGTCCTATGTGCCTTATTAACCATCACTGTAGCCATTCTGGGGTACAAAGGTAAGATAACTCACCTACTTGTTTTTATTTTATATTTTATTTTATTTTTCTATACTGTACATTATCTAATTCACTTTTTTCACAAACGTTATGTCGTCCATGGTATGTCTGTGCCTTGTAAAGTGCTGAGCTACTGGTTCATTTACTTTTTTATGTCTTCTATTTGATAGGTGGTTCTGCATTCTTTTATATAATGATTTATATTTTATTTTAATACATTTTATGCAAATTATACCTTATACAAGGTTGCTATCCATGTGTGACAGATTTTTTAATGTATTACTTTACGAATATGTTTGCACACTGTACATGTGCTTTTACAGGTTTCAGTGTCCCTTAATGTATCTATGATCCCTTTATGTTTACTGTGGACTAAAATGTCAGTAAAATTTGCATCCCTTCTAAAAGCTACAATCGGTGCTTTCGGAATTTTTATTTCTTCATTTTTCCATTATGAATTATACGTAAATGCTTCCAAACAATTTTTTAAATGTTGGGTAATGATTTCGAATATGTAATTATTAATGGTACTTCTAACCCTCTCTTCCCTTTTCTTATAATCAAGTAATTCATTCCTGTGTATCTTCCAGTACCACTTTGTTAAATCCAGTGTTGTCATAAAATGAGCAGTGCCTAGACGCTCCAGCTATCCGGTTCATGGGATAAGCATCAAACTTGATTTTTCATTGACTCGCCTGAAGTCAATGCAGTCGAGTCAACCCATCTTGCATATCAACTAAAACAATTGGAATGTTCCAATCACTTTGGGACTCCTCCATTACACCCAGCTTGAGCATCTCATCAGTTTTCGCTTTTATTACCTTCCGTTTGCATTCAGGTATGCGGTACAGCCTCTGGCAAACTGGCGCACCCGGCTGGTGAGCTGGTGAGCAACTCGAATCTGCCCCGGGATAGGAGAAAACACATCAGGAAACTCCGCCACCAACACCTGAGCCTGACATTTCTGCGTTGGTGTCAGATTGTTTGCAATCTGCACCGACCCTGTTTTCGCCAACACAGAAAGATCAGGTCCCAAGTCTGTGACGTCACCTGCATGCTCCACTATCAATGCCTCATGTTGTAACCAGGGCTTCAAGAGGTTTACATGATTAATGTGTTTTTCTCTCTGTTGCTCCGATTGGCAGATCTCACAGTCCACCATCCCAATCCAGCTTGTAACCTCCAAAGGTCCTTGTCACTTCGCCAGAAGTTTAGACTCTGAACTGGGCAACAATAGTAGTGTTTTAATCCCTGGCTGAAACATGCGTGACCGGGCTCCTCTGTTGTATTGGGTCTCCTGTCTATGTTGAGCCTGCTGCAAATTGTCATGTGCCCACATCCCCACAGATTCAAGACTTTGCGCAGTTCCAACACATACCGTACAGCATTGGTCGAATTATCCTGCTGCTCCTCCCACATCTCTTTGACCAAATCAAGTACACCATGGGGTTTCTGCCCATACAACAACTTGAATGGTGAAAAGCCAGTAGAAATCTGAGGTACCTCTCTGATAGCAAAGAGAAGGGAAGGAATCAGCTGGTCCCAATATCACACATCACAACTAATAAATCTGTGCAACATATTTTTGAGGGTCTTATTAAAACACTCCACAAGACCATTGGTCTGATGATGGTAAACCTAATTGTCTTAATCACCAAAAGTTTACATTTTCAGTGGACTAGCCGGGACATAAATGAGTGCATTGGTCTGTTAGTATCTCCTTGGGGATCCCCATTCTGGAGAAAACCTTCACTAGCTCATTGGCAACAGATTTAGCAGATGCAGATATGAGGTGAAGGAATAGTTGCGTGTATCGCGCCGCACTCCTCTCTAGCTGTATATCTATATCTACTTCAGTTCGCTCAAACGGAGCTTCCACTAGTGGCAACGTCACCAGTGGGGCTCGTGGGACGGCTCTAGGGCTGGCCTTCTGGCACTCCCCGCAGCGTCCACAAAAATGCTGGACATCACCATCCAGCCCCAGCCAATAAAACCTTGTCACGAGCCTCACAAATGACCAGCCAGGGGAATAACATGAGCCAATTGCAACAAATCCTCTTTAAAAGGCTGTGGAGTGAGCAACTGGTGACGCATTTCCTCGGTCTGGGGTCATTTCTCAACTCAATACATGAGATCTTTAGCAATTTCAGGGTGAGGGTATGTGGTGGCGTGTCTGGGCTCGACCACCTGACCATTAACCACAGTTGCTTGCTCAAAGAGAAAGGGAAAGATCTCTCCAATTACTTCCTCCTTCTTAGCCAATAGGGAGGACGGGGCTGTCAGAGCAGCCAACCAATCTTTGAACTGCTCACAGTTCCACCTCCCTGTACATCCAAAACCTCAATGGACAAGTTTCTCACCCTGAAGCTTCAGTAAGAGGTTGGAATACCGGAGCCATCAAACAGGCTCGACGGTAATGTGGCTGTGTGAGACCCCGGTCTGACACCGCAGCAGCCTAATGTAACCCCACCCTGCCCCGGCTCTTTTCATCTTGATTCTGATTCCTTTCAGTCAATATATTTGATGTGTATCTATTGCTATTACATTTAAGTATAATTAACTCAAAATGATTATTTTTATATAACAGATTAATTGGTTCTCCTTCACATGGAACTGAAGTTTCTGTTCCTTCATATTTAAAGCACTCATGGCCTATAATGTTTAAGTAAACATGTATTGGTTTATATATAATACCTACAGCAGCAACAACTTCTGCATCTATAGCTCAGGTCTCTATGCTACCACTGCTAAATTTCATTTTCTTGATGTGTTCTTGTCACAAAGACGGCCTGAGTGGGTGGCGTCAGACCAGAGCCAGGAAATAAAACAACAAGAAAGGTGGAGTTTGGTGGAGCTGAGCGAATGCTTTCTCTCAGCATTTAATAAATAAACAAACAGACAGAAAATAAACGGTTGTAACAATACAAAAACAGGACACAGCACATTCGCCAAAATAAACAGACAAACAAAACGGACCAAACAAAACACGGTGAGCTTCTTTTACTTTACGTTATTATTAGTTTTATTCTCTTTACCTCCGTCTCCAATCCTGTTCTCCTCTCACCGAACACACAACCCCGAGTATGTGAAAACATGCTGCTTTTATGCAGCTGTACCGAGACTCGACTGGTAATCAATCATTCAATTGGAGTCTCAGTACAACTACACGTGAATTAATAAAGTGCAATTCCCCGTGCTCACATATTACATTTTACTTGCACGTGAAGTGCTGTGCAATCCTCATGCCTAAATACAAATATACATTTTAAACATTTGTGTTACACAGACCTGTTTATATCCCATGTACCAATGACTATACACCAACATTAAACACACAACATGCAACATTTAACAGAAAATACACACAAGGCTGGCAGTTCTTTATAATCCTCATCAAGGTAACATTTGTATCTATTTTCATTTTATGTGTTCAGTAATATTCCCCATTGCTAATGAATGATCGTCTTGTGTTTCATATAAAACTCTTCTGAAACACCTAAAAAGGCAATTATCATCTTTCTCTGTCTTTAAAATTGCATTTTTAGATTTTGTTGTCTGTTTTTCTCGGTATACTCCACTTATTTTCTTTCTCTTGTTTCAAAACTAATTTCTAGAATTCTTCTAATTGATGTTCTCTTCGCTTCTTGCATTACATTTAACAATGTTTAAGTATGTTATATACATTATTTCTTTCTAAATCATTCGACTTCATGTTTTATTTTAATTATATATATATATATATATATATATATATATATATATATATATATATATTGTATATAATATATATATATATATGCATGCAATAAAGCTTGGGCCGTTGTGTCGCACGAGTCACAAACTCAACAATGTTGTCACGTTTTCAACATCAAATCGACACCAGTGCTCGTTAAAATTTGAATTAGTCAGCAAAACAATGTAAAACATCCAAGAAAACCATTTTTGACTGGGCTCTGGTAAAATCTTATCTAAATCTTACGGGTAACAAAAAAAGACAGCAGGTGCTGTTTGGGACATAATTCACCCACTGATATTCACATACACTATATACTGAAATGCATACACTATACTGAGACACATACACTATATTCTGAGACATTTACACTCTATACAGAGACACATACATTATATTCTGAGATGCATACATTATATACTGAGATGCATACACTATATACTGAGAATACTTGCTCATACACTCTATACTGAGATTGGTCATCAGTCATGTGTTGTACTCTCCACACACGTTTTAGAAAATTGCTTGCTGCACATCCACCATTTTGAAGATTAAAGACAAGATGACAGGTCGAAGAGTGTTCTTGATATGAGTTTATTTCTTTTTTACAAAAATACATGGTGACTCCCTGCCTGATGTTAATTTATTAATAATATATGAATATATAGCATGTTAATGCAATTAGCTCTGGTAATGAGGTGCTTTAGTATAGATATATGTGCCTCCCTGTTTTGGGTCTCCTGTTGAACAAAATATTCAATGATATCCTCATCGCTGGATTGAACTAAAGGATTAGCAATAAACACAAAAATAAAAACAATAAATTCAGAATGAAACTTCATATTTGAAAAGAAAAGAACTCTCATCAAGAAAAATAAACAGTTCGAACTGCTGTCTCCTGGATGTGTAGCAAGCAATTTTCTAAAATGCAGGTGGAGAATAGAAAAGTAAAAGAACTCACACAACTGATGACCAATCACAGTATACAATGTGTGTCTCAGTATGTATGTATGTGTCTTAGTATATAGTGTATGCATTTCAGTAAACAGTATATACGTAATTTGAGTGTGTGATGTATGCATTTCATTATATAATGTATGTGCAATTGCAGTATATAGTGTATGCATTTCAGTATATAGTGTATGTGAATATCAGTGGCTGAATTATGTCCCAAACAGCACCTCATAAGTAAGGACAAACCTGGCACTGTGTATGGGCTGAGCTCCCTAAAGCCCACTGCTGTGGAAGCCTCTCTCCCTCCTTGCATTGCTGTCACCTAGCAAAATTGCTGTAGAGGCAGGTCTTTCTACAGAGGCTCTGATCAGACTGTGAAACGAGATATCTATCATTAATACAACAGTGAGTTTTCAGTATATCAATTACTTTTCTTTGTCATTATTTGCAGTGATTGATGAGTACTTGGATATATAACTGTTTGGTAGTTTTGCATTCTCAGTATACTAGCCTTCACAAAGTGTTAGGGCACAGGTGCCTAAATACTTAGCGGAGGTTAGTGCACCCGTAGCAGGCACCTACACACACATACACACATACACACACACACACACACACACACACACACACACACACACACACACATAGAGCAAAGTAGTCTGAAATAGCAACCTTCTCTTGTGGGTTTTGTTAGTCCTGGAACACAGTCAGCCCTGTTCTGTGTTCAGTCAGCCCTGTTCTGTGTTCTCCACTTGGAAACATGTGGGTTGTTTTGTTTTTGCTGTGAACCACTTTAAAGGATATTGAAGAAAGAAATAATGAATTGTACAATGCAAAAGTATAATTGCAAAGTCTGAAAGAAAGTTATGGCTAAAGAGCTAAGGGTGTTTTTTTAAAGATTTCCACGTATTTTAAAAGAAAGATAGACATAATCCATGTGTAAAAATCAATATGAAAAGAAGTCAGTACTTGCTTTAAGAATATACCGTAGATAGTTTTGTTATGGTAAAAAAATGCTTTTTACATAGATACATCTGCTTTGTTTTTTGTAGATCCCTTAGCCAATAAAAAATACTATCTGTAACTAGCTATAACCACCCCATTTGTCGAGGAGTTACAGGAACTACATTTTGTATTAGTCACATTACACATTGCATGCTTGATATGCAATAGCCAGTTGGATTTAATAAAAAGCCAATGCAATTGGGAGATGTAACCATCTTAAAAAACACTCAATATGTATATTGAACTTGAACACAAAATTGCATTGGGAGTCACATTGGGGATGCACACAAGAACCCCTGTAATTCAATAACATCAATTAAATGCTTATTAACGCCAGGTAAAAAAAAATAAAAAAAACAACAAAAAAAAAAACACAACTTTACCAAATATACATTTAGTTTTTATTTTGGTCAATGAAAAAAGATGGGCTTTGGTCTTGATATTCAGGATCTATTTCAAATCTGGCCTAGTGATCTGAGTTCCAGTGGCATCCCATCCCTGTTCTATACAGTGCCTATAGTAAGTATTCACCCCCCTTGGACATTTTCAGTTTGTTGTGTTACAACCTGAAGTCTTGATGCATTTAAATAGGATTTTTTTTCCTTTGATTTACACAACCTACTCAACACTTTGAAGATCAAATTGTGAACAACAGTTAATGAAAAAAAAACTGATAAATGTCTGGTTAGATAAGTATTCACAACCTCCCCTCCCCCGAATCAGTACTTGGTAGAACCACCTTTGGCAGCAATTACAGCTATGAGTCTTTTGGGGTAAGTCTCTACCAGGTTTGCACATCTGGATCGTGCAGTATTCACCTATTTTTCATGCAAAATTGTTCAAGCTCTGTCAAGTTGGATGGGGATTGTTGGTGGACAGCAATCTTCAAGTCTTGCCACAAGATTCTCAATTGGATTCAAGTCCAGGCTTTAACTGGGCCACCTAGGACATTCACTTTCTTGTTTTTAAGCCACTCCAATGTCACTTTGGCTGTGTGCTTGGAGTCATTGTCCTGCTGAAAGGTGACTCTCTGCCCCAGTTTTAGGTCTTTTGCAGACGGAAGCAGGTTTTCCTCAAGGATTTGCCTGTATTTAGCTCCATCCATTTTGCCCTCTACCCTGACAAGCTTCGCAGGCCCTGCCGATGAAAAGCATCCCCATAGCATGGTGCTGCCACCACCATGCTTCACAGTCGGGACGGTGTTACCTGGTTGTTGTGCTGTGTTGGTTTTGCATCTGACATAACGCTTTGCATTTAGGCAAAACAGTTCAATTTTTGTTTCATTGGACCACATAATCTTTTGCCACATCTTTTCAGAGTCTCCCACATGCCTTTTTGCAAATTCCAAGCAGGATTTTACATGCGCTTTTTTCAGAAATGGCTTCCTTCTTACCAGACCGATCGGAGCCAAATGAAACCCGAAAAAAGGGCGCATCTCATAGCCCCATGCATTACAGAGATAACACAGACATAACAAAGGAGGTAGCTGCTTCTTCATCCAGTGCTCAAAGAATATCACGGATATTTGCAGAGCTTTTTGAGATGTTATAGTAATAAAATGACTTGGATTGCATTATTGAGGAGTTTGATGATAAAAGCAGTGATCAGGAGAGGATTATCGGTATGCATGTCTATAAAGTGGTATGTGAAAAATACAGCAAACAAGAGGTGGGGCTTGGCTGTAGATACAGTACTGAGTGTTTTTTTGCGATTCAATGGCTTTTGAATTTGTTTTACTCTGGAAAATTTTAAACAGCACGTGTAAAATAAACAGCTTGTGTGAAAATAAATTGGACCTGACGCGCCTGACAAGCATTGAATAAATGGACTGCAAAGGGTTAATGATCGACTTGACTGTGCTTCAAGGGATATTCAGTGCCTTTCAAATCTATTTATACCCCTCCCCTGATCTGTGCCTTTCCACAACTTTATCCCAGAGTTGTTTTGAAAGCTCCTCCATCATCATAGTAGTATCTTTGCTTTGAATGCTCTACCCAACTGTAGGACCTTACAGAGACAGGTGTATTTAATCTGAAAGCATGTGAACCACTTTTATTACACACAGGTGGACTTATAAACTTATTGTGTGAATTTTGAAGGCAATTGGTTGCACCTGAGCTTATTTAGGAGTGTCATAGCAAAGGGGGTGAACACTTATCTAATGAAGACTTTTCTGGTTTTTATTTTTAATTGATTTGTTTTTTCACACATTGAAAGTGTTGAGTAGGTTGTGTAAATCAAAGGAAAATTAATCCCATTTAAATGCATCCAGATTTCAGGTTGTAGCTCAACAAACTTAAAACGTCCAAGGGGGAGGGGGGGGGGTTTCCCTTAGCTAATAAAAAATATTAGTTGTAACTAGGAACTACATTTTGTATAAGTCACATTACACACTGCATGCTTTATATGCAATAGCCCAGTAGGATTTAATAAAAAGCCAATAAATATGCAATTGGGAGATGTAACCATCCTAAAAAACACTCAACATATATATTGAACTTGAACACAAAATTGCATTGGGAGTCATGAAT
Source organism: Polyodon spathula (assembly GCF_017654505.1). Taxonomy (NCBI): domain Eukaryota; kingdom Metazoa; phylum Chordata; class Actinopteri; order Acipenseriformes; family Polyodontidae; genus Polyodon; species Polyodon spathula. Next base: position 50,647,116 of record NC_054536.1, on the reverse strand, counting down.
AATTCCTATAGGCACTGTACATCTCAAAATAATTACCATTACACCTGCCACTGAACAAATTAGGACAATGTCATGCCTGTATGATGAAGAGATGACAAATTGACAGATGAATATACTCACGGCCTGAAACAGTGACTTACTTCTACATACTGATATTGCATGTCCTTCACCCTGTCGCTGTTCCTCTCGTATGGGACCTTGTACACTTGTTTTGTCCTGATGTCATTTATCATCAGGACACGATCATAGTTACCAAGCTAACACTCTGAATATTGTGAAATACTTTGTTGTCCAGCATTAATCGTTCCTGAATGTCTTTTAGGCGGATGGCGTGTTTTAGGCGGATTTGTTTTCAATAACCATGTTTGCAATAGTCGTCTCCTTTTGTTCAAAATTTTTTGAAATTTTCACAAATTCCTTTTGTGAAAATACGTCCGCGGCCACCAGAATGAGGTCTTCTATGAACTCTGTACAATAGAAACAATGTGTGATTGAATTACGGTACTTACATATTGCATCTTACAGTATAAGTCTAATAAAACTATGCATAACCTGAAGTTCTTTACAAATGTGCACACTGTTCTCCCTCCTGAAAGAACGGATTATTGATGACACTGTTGACCTAATGAGATTTGGCTGCGCCCGCTGCCGAGCCTCTCTCATGCTCAGGTCATGGTTGGTGACATGATCAGCTATTGTTGCTCTAATCTCATTTGATATATTACTCGCTCTACGTCCTGCTATTTGCTCTCTTGGTGGTAATCTTGCTCCCCCTCTCATTCTGGCTCCACTTCATCTTGCCCCAGCTTGTCTCCTACGTCGCTCCATTTCTCATCCTCAACTGAGATTCTGCCTCTAGCTCCTTTTATTTGTAACTTACTTAGTAATTAAGAGTTAGTTGCATCAGCATTTGCACATGTGAAGTGTCAGTGAATTCAATTGAAATGAATTGCTTTCAATTACAAACAAGATGCTGTAATGTGAGAACAAAACACACTCAATTGAATCATGGGTTCATTGTAGACACAAGTGTTAAATGTTTTGCAAAACAAGTATTTGGTTTTGCAGTTTGTGTGAAATGAAAAAGAAAATACTTGTGGTTGTGCAAAAGAAGTGAAAGGTTTTGATGGTGAGGCTACCGTGTTTTAAGACTTTAACCACAGTGAGTTAACAACCTGAATGTCAACCCGCTAGATTTTTTTTTTAGTTTAATGTTTTTTATAATTAAAGTTGTATGATGTAGAAATAACTACCATTCAGTATTGATCCACTGCTGTCTTAGCTTGCAGAGCATTTACCTTTCGCGCTCGTCGGAGTGTGTGATATGAAAAGGCGGCGCTAAGTCTGCTTTGCATTCTTATATATGTAAAGTCCAGCCCTGGTCCTGGATTGCAGGCCATGGACCACATCGAAACAGTGGCCTAAATCTTTTTTGGAGCGTTCACATATGAGAAAAGGCATCCTTGGGCCGCCTTAAGTCGCAAATGTAAATGGGGTCAAAGAGAGTAGACACCCAGCCAATACTTTGAAAGTTCTCAAACTGAATTGCAGCAACATCACTTATTTATAAAAACAAAGAGGAAATCATATAAACTAAACAAGAATTATGAAGGAAAAATATCTAACCCTTCAAGAAAAAATATACTGTATGGTTCACAAAGTGTACTTTAGCTGTAATTAATGATCATGATTCAGCATGAGATATCAGACTTTAACAATTTATTGGATATTCTGACAGCAGCTTTTTTTAAGACAAAAACTTAAGCACTATAGTTGATGACTTCCCTCTAGGAGAATGTGCTGAGATCGCTGTGATCAAAATTATAGTTTTACAAGCACACCTACTGTACACACAACACTGCAGTCTAAAAAATGTATACAGTTGGTTTTGCCATGTGCTCTGAAGAGTATACACACCCTTCATATTCCCCTTACTCTTTGAAAATGTTCTTTTTTGACAGGGCTTGAAGATGTTAAGTATAAGATGAGATTGTTGCTGTTGTAATATTGCAGAATCTTCCTCCATATATGTCTTCCCCCAGTTGACTAATAACTTGGCACATGTGAATACAAATAATAAAAAAGTAGCAATGAGATAAAATAATAATAATACTAATAATACTACTACTACTACTACTACTAATAATATAATAATAATAATAATAATAATAATAATAATAATAATAATAATACTAATACATAGAACACTAGAAGCAGTAACAGTAAAATTGTGAGGATATTTAAAAATAAACCTCACCGGGTGTTTGCCAACACATGAGAAATTATTATTTTCACTTTTGTAACCACTGGTTATTGCAATAAATTGGTAAGCGGTGGACATGAACTACAAACCAAACGGTTCAAAGACAAACCTCTTACCATACAAATAAAGAGCAAGCTGTCTAGTCAAAAGATAAGTTCTATATGTCAAAATGATTAACTCATCAGCCTCTAGGAGGAGCTCCATTAAGTATCACTGCAGTATCTCTCTCTTGATCTTCTAGTGGTGCAGAAAATGGACATTGTGACAGAAGGCATGGAATTTTCACACAAGTCTTACTCAGAGAAACTCACGGCTGTGGAAAGTGACTTGAAGAAACTGGGTAATTGACAGAATCATCTTAAAATATTTACAACAGCATGATATACCATTAGTATTTATTTCATATATGTTTGAATTACGTTTTTTCCCCATTTTTGGCCCCACAGATGACCAGACAGGGGAAAAATCTGAGAACACCAACAACGAGTTGTCAGGGTTCAAATCCGAGATTCAGGCCCTACAGCAGCAGCTCAGGGAGATTGCTGACAAGGCCACAAAGAACAAAGATGTTCTGGATAAACTGCAAGACGCCGGGCAGTCCATGCAGTCCAGCCACAGCTCATTACAGGGCCTGCTTGACAGCAACTCCAATATGATAAAAAATGTAAACCGCACTTTGCTTACCTATAGCGGCTACATCACCAGTCTGCAGGAAGATACCAATCGGATGCAGACAGGCCTGCAGAACCAGGTTCAGTCTCAGAGCACGGTGGTGGTGAACATTAACAGCCTGAACCTGACCCAGGCACAGCAGAGGACTCTTATCAGTGCACTGCAGAAGTCTGTGGACGACACCAGCCAGGCCATCCAGAAGATCAAGAATGACTTTCAGAGCCTCCAGCAGACTGTGGTCCAAGCAAGGAAGGACACTGACTGGCTGAAGGAGAAGGTGCAGGCCCTGCAGGTATTGTCTTCCAACAACTCAGTCTTTGCCAAATCCAACAATGACACTTTGAATGACATGACCACTCAGCTGAACACCCTAAATGAGCAGATGTACAACATGTCGGCTATGGCAGACACCCGTGACCAGAGCCTGCGGGAGCTCCTGGATCACCAGAGCAACCATGACAACAGGACAGCGGACAAGTTTGACCAGTTCGAGCTGCGTATGGACCTCGCGGAGAGAGGCATTGACAACATCATCGGCAACATCAGCTACACCGCCCAGCACCTCAGGGTGCTCACCACCAGCCTCAATGATGTCAGGACTTCTTGCACCATGACTCTGAGCAATCACGCAGACAATCTCCTGAACCTCAACAACACTCTAGTGGATATCCGTGTAGACACCACAGCCCTTAGGATGCAGCAGGATGTCTTGAGGTCCAGGCTGGACCTCGAGGTGTCCAACCTGTCCATGGTAATGAATGAATTGAAGCTTGTGGACACCAAGCACTCACAGCTGATTAGCAACTTCACCATTCTGCAAGGTAAGTTTAGCTTGGTTTACTATTCAAATAAGTAGTCGTTGCTGGTTGTTTGGTAGTTGAAGGCACTAAAAAAACCTAGAAAACAATTGTTGTTGGCTTGCTGACTTACAATCTTCTTGATTTGCTTGTTTACATCACACATTTGTAGGTTAATGTATTCTCAACCGAGAAGTTCACACCACAAATGTTACCATGCCGATATACTGTACATTTCCAGACGAAATAAATTATATTGAGATTGACTGATAAATAATTCAGCTGCCATGTTAATACTTGGGGACATAATTGCAAAGGGTTTAATCCAGTCTTTAATGAACCCCTCTAATTTTACCAAACTAGAATATACCCAAGTAATACAATTCTAGGGCTTTTAATCACTTATTGTAACATTGTAAGGAAATTTATGCTTTTAAAAAAACATGAGTTTTTAAATATAGTTTCAGTAGTGCTTGACATTATGTCATTTAGTCTTTTATGATCAATTGCTACAGTGTGAACTAAACAACTATGGATGATCCTGTGCTTAGTACGGAGGACAGTACTAATCATAAACTGCGGGACACTTACAATTTGCAATGAATTGCACGCCTCCAGATAATTTGGAGGTAGGTTTTAAAGTGTTCTCAATTGCAACAAAAACAATATGTAAATTGTCTGCCCAATAAAAGATAATAAATTGGGTATTAAGTTAGTCTAGTGATTCAAAGTGCCATAGTAACTTGTTATTCATATAAGTGTAGTCCTTTGATGTGTATTTTAAATGTTGTTATTATTTAATAAATCATTTTAAACAATTATAAAATCAAATAAAGTAAATTTCTGCCCATTGTAACTGCTTATACTTGATAAAAAAGAAAAAAAAAGTTACATGATTAAAAAGTTAATTAAATATCTGCTGTATTTAATTGATTAGCACTAAAATTCGACAAATGTTTAGATGATAAATCTTGTAGAACCGTTTGTCTAATCTGATAAGTGCTCTTTAAGTTTATTTTCAGTACTACACACTGAATTTCTTGATATTGTTGTAAATGTAAACGTCGAATTCCCAATAAATCGACTGAAATAAATGTATATAGGATAAACCTTGGGTAAACAACTTGTAATTTTTTATTTTCTTACCAAAAATAATAATTTAGAAATCATCTCTAGTTTTTGTAGTTTTTAGCTTGCTTTCTGTCCCGTCTCCATTCTGCTCTGAATTGCTGGGGTTCATCTCAGTGGTCCGTTAGAACTGTAGTTTCACTGTCACTGTCATTTCACCCTGTTCTGACAGATCTTGTTGACTGAACCAGCACTAGAATGCCCTCATTTATTTAAATGAATCTCAGCCATCAAGACCTGCACCGACTGCACACTTTTCATTTGCCAGCGTGTCATTCAAAATGCCTACTTTGAAATTAACAGGTTAAGGCGTAGGTAACCTTTTGCTATAGGTGTATGGTGAGAGATACTAGTTTGATTTGAAAATGGTGGGCAAGAGGAAAACACTTAATGAATATTGTGCACAATACCCTGAATGACGGGTGAAGTCTCCACAGAAGAACGAAGCGGGCCCGCCTGCCTTGCCTTCCAGTGACTCCAGCTGTGCTGAAGCAGGAGAGGAGCGAAGCTCAGACTCTGAATAATAAGTGCAAGTTAATTCTCTTGTAATGTTTTCTTCTGTGCATTTTATTTTTACTCGGAAATTTATGCTATAAAAGTCTGTAATACAATTTTTGAATTTGTGTAGGCTCTTTATCTTTAACCTGTGACCAAACGTTATTTCAATTATAATGTTCGTAACGATAGCTTGCGGATGCAATCCTGGTTCCCTGAAAGAGAAAATAACCATCAACGTATGGGACATTGCTGTCTGGCAGTAGGGATTGGCTGAGCTTTATAGCAAAGCTGCCGATAGGCTTACTATACGCAGTGCGAAGAGACTCTCTTCCTCTTTTGCTCTTCGGGCCGAGAAGGCTTCCGGAGCGACCTCACGGGTTGATGGTTATTTTCTCTTTCAGGGAACCGGGGTTGCATCCGCAACCTATCGTTCCCTTTCAATTCGAAAATAACCATCAACATATGGGAACAGTGTCGCGAGGGAGGATTCTCGGCAGTAGGACAGACTTACGTCATAACGCAATTGCGTAGGTAATACATCTAGGCATATGCGGAGCTGCACCTCAGCGTCTATGCTCGCAATGACAACTGTCCTAAGGTGGGGTATTAAACACTACATTGGCATCCTGAGTGTAGTACAGATGCTCCAAATAATAGAGCAGAGGAATCCAGCACGTTTAATCTGTAAAACCTCATAAAGGTATGCGGTGTAGCCCAACTGGCTGCCGCGCAAATGTCAGACACTGGCACCCCTCTAAAGAGGGCCCAGGACGTTGCCATACCCGTAGTGGAATGCGCCTTCAACTGCCCTGGTGGTGGAAGGCCTGCAGACTCATAAGCTAATTTAATAGCATCCACTATCCAGTGGGAAAGGCGTTGTTTTGACAACGGCTGACCCAAGGTCTTAGAACCATGGCATATGAACAGTTGTTCTGTCTGCCTCACGGTCGTTGTACTGTCTATATAACATCTCTATGCCCGCACAGGGCAAAGCATGTGTAACCGTTGTTCCTCTGGAGAGGAAAAAGGAGGAGGATGGAACGCCATCAACTCGACCGGCTGGTTCATGTGGAACGGAGATATAACCTTTGGTAAAAAGGCTGGATTTGGGCGCATGGAGACCGTAGAACCGTCTCCTGCGAAGCAAATAGATGAAGGATGCACTGACAGTGCATGTAACTTGCTGACACGTTTGGCTGACACTACTGACAACAAAAACGCGTTTTTTATAGACATGATCTTCATATCCACTATGTGGAGAGGCTTGAACGGTGCCTTGGTAAGGGCTTCCAGCACCACGTCAAGGCTCATCAAAGCTGGTCGTTCTTGGAGGTCGCAAGCGTCTTGCGCCTTTAAGGAACTGAGATGCCAGAAAATGGCAACCTGGTGATAATCCATCAATTCGTACATGGCAAGCTGATATGGCGGCTAAATACACTTTAAGTGTAGAGGGAGATTTCTCTTCATCTAACAGTTTCTGAAGAAACTGTAATATCACTGCCATAGGAAAAGATATTGGGTCATGGCCCCCCGCCAGACACCAGTCTTGGAACAACTGCCACTTATACGTATACTGCAACCTGGTAGAGGGCGCTCCAGTGCTTTGAATGGTCGAAATTACCGCCATCGAAAGCCCTAAGGCTGACAGGCACTCCCGTTCAGGGGCCAAGCCCATAGCTGCATGAGCTTGGGGTTTGGGTGCCAAAGCCGTCCTTCGGCCTGGGTCAATAGGTCTGCTCGCAGGGGAAGCTCCTGCGGTTGATCGTGCAGTAACTGCACCAAGCTCAGGAACCATATTCTCCGAGGCCACCGAGAAGTGATCAGAATCACTGTCGCTTGCTCTACCCTGACCTTCTCTAAGAGGGCGGGGAGCATCGGAATCGGTGGAAACGCATATAGGAGGACTGGCGGCCATTCGTGAGCCAGTGCGTCGACTCCTAGGGGCTGTCGGGGTCCCTCACCGATAACCCTATGCCGAACCATTCGCAGATGCGCTTTACCACCTGAGGGTGGAGACGCCATTCCCCTGCAAGAGGGCCTCCTCTGGATAAGAGGTCCACTGCATAATTGGCTCTGCCCGGCAAGTCTGGTGAAGGCGGGGGGACCGTAGGCCGCACTGGCGGTTGATATACGCCACAACCGTGGTGTTGTCCAACCGCACCAACACGTGCTTGTCTAGAAGCACTGGCAAGAAGTGCCGGAGGGCAAGGTAAACTGCTCTGAGTTCCAGAACATTGATGTGGGCTGACCTCCAGGGTACTGACCACACTCCACGGGTCCCTGAGCAGTTCTAGACTGCTCTGCAACCTTGGTTGGAAGCATCGGTCGTAACCACTTCCCTCCAGAAGATGGGGCCCAGGCGAACGCCCTGGCGGATGTTTGATGGAACTTTCCACCAGCGTGAACCTGCGGTGTTTGTCTCTCCGCGGATGTAACTTGAAGGCATTGAACCAGGCCTGTAGAGGTCTCTGGTGTAATAAGCCCAAGGGAAGGGCTTGTGAGGCGGCAGCCATCAGCCCCATCATGTGCTGGCACAGCTCCATGCTGATTGTTTCTCTCAACCTGAACAGGGAGAGACACCGTTCCAGTGAGGCAACTCTTTGTGTCAACAAGGTCGCTTCCATGGCACTGAGTCCAGATGCAGACCCACGAATTCAGTCTGTTGGCTTGGCACGAGGCGGCTCTTCTCTGAATTGACCTTCAGACCCAGCCTCTGAAGATGGTCTGTAACCATCACTGTGTGCTGTGCCAGCTGCTCCTTCGGCTGCGCGCAGACGAGCCAGTCATCCAGATAGTTCAGCAGTCGGACACCTTGAGCCCGCAAAGGAGCTAAAATGGCATCCATACATTTGGAAGAGGTTCGAGGAGCTAGTGACAGACCGAATGAGAGAACACAAAACTTGTACACCCTGCTCTGGAATGCGAAACGGAGATACTTCCTGTGACCCTGGCAGATGGGAACGTGAAAGTATGCATCTGTCAGGTCCACGGTGGCAAACCAGTCGCCGTTTCGGACTGACTGGATGATGTGTCTGTGTGTAAGCATCCTGAACGATAACCGGCGTAGGTATCTGTTCAGTGCTCGCAGATCTAAAATAGGGCGGAACCCGCCGTCCTTTTTGGGCACTAGGAAGTACTTGGAATAGAACCCCTTGTCGATCAGAGCAGGGTCTACTTGTTGAATGGCACGCTTCCTGAGCAGTGCCTGTATCTCCGCATTCAGAGCCAAGGACTGAACCGAGTCCTTCACTGCAGTTACGACCACCCCCCTGAAGGGGGGAGGCTTTAACCGGAACTGAAGGGTGTACCTGGTGGAAATGGTCTTGTGCACCCAGATGTCGTTGGCGCACTGTTGCCAGAACTGGAGCTGTGGAACAGTATAAGGGTGGGCTAATAGCTGCCTGGGTGTCTCAGGGCTTCTTTGGCTGTGCTCGCTCACGAGGGGCCTGGCCAGAGCCACGAAGACGTGACCTGCCACCTCCTCTAGGGCGCCATTCTACGCACCGCGGTTTTGAAAACCCAAGCTGGCCGCGTGCTGGTGGACCTACGGGGGGGGTGGGGGTCTTACTACCCCGTGGTTGCGCCTGCTGCTGTGGCGGTGTCTTACGCCAAGGCTGTTCCTGAGGCCACTTCCGCTGGAACTGCTTACTTGGCCACATCTTGGCCATTTGCTGCGACGCCTCCCGTACCTTAACGGAGCGTTGTGGCATCTCCTCCACTGCCGGACCGAATGTGTGTCCGGGTGTAATTGGAGCGTCCAGCAAGGGGGCCTTGTCAGGCTAGTGCGCTCTCGCCTGCGAGAGCCAGAGCTGTCTTCTGGCCACCACCATAGAAGCAATGCTCCTGCCCTGAGCCCGCACGTGGAGCTGGGCTAACTTCACCAGCAGCTGGCTGACCATGCCTAGCTTGCTCCTGAGGGCCGCAGAAGGGCACTCAGGTAGGTCTCGAATTAGTGCCGCCTGGTAAACTGTCAGTAGACTGGCTACATTAGACAGTCTGACTGCCTCCGTGGCCACAGAGTACCCTTTTTTGAGGTGTATCTCTGTGGTCCTGTACTGCTTATTAGGACACGCTGGGTCCTTTGTAAGCCCAGACAGTGTCGCCGTTTTAACTAGTGCGGCAAACGCAGCGTCCACCGGTGGAAAGGACGCTAGGCTGGCCTCACTGCCCCTCTGTAAAGTAAAGGCCGAAGCCTTGCGAGACGTCGCAGGAGCAGAGGCTGGAGTCCCCCAGGTAGACTGCACCTCCTTGACAAAGTCCGGGAATGCTGGAAGCATCCTGGACTGATGGGACTGGGCCGAAGCTCCGTCTGGGGCCAATCAATACCCAAGTGGCGGGTTGCCCTGTCCACCACAGACCACGTAGGGTCATCAGTGTCCATCAGCTCGGACTCAGCGTCCTGGTCTGAGTGGTGGGAGGCTACCTCAGCCTCTACACTGTCCCCTTCCAGGATGTCAGAAGCATCTCTGGAGACGGCATCGATATCCCAGTCCTTCTGCGGCTGCATTGGAAGGGAAACGGCCAATGGAGATTGTGGGGGGGCCACTGGTTGGCTGGTGACGGGCCCAGTTGGCTGTTCTGGGGCTCGAGGCACTGCAGTAGCCAGAGACATGAGAAGAGACTGCTATCCCATCATAACCTCCATGAATTGGGACATCTTGGAGGTTAACTCCACCACCTCAGACCTGTCTCTGTGCCGCCTGTCTCGACGAGGGGAACGAGAGCATCCTCTACGTCGAGGCGACCTGGAGTACGACCTAAACTCCCGACGAGGGCGTGCCCTAGAAGGGGAGGGAACCATGGTTTTGTTGCGTATTGATATGATAAAGGGGTTTCGCTAAATGAGACATTTCTTAGTGAAAAGTCTCATAAAAAGTCAGTGTTTTTTTTTAAAGCGTAAAAGTCAATTTCACACATTCTCTGCTTGAAATCGAAAAAAAACAGTAAATTCTTTCTAAAATAAACGTCGATATTAATCGTCGATTTGGCACAAAAATTAAAATCAAATAGTAGCAAACCTAGTTATAGTTGAAATATATCTCACTCTGTTCAGTGCTGAAATATGTTTCAGGCTAATGTGCCCCCCACCCCCCCGCCCCCCACACACTCTCACTGTCATTTTCCATAGACAAAGAAAATATAATCAGGTCCGTACTAAATCTGGTGGTTATCTCACTTTTGTTCTGTGTTTTTTTATTGCAATTGGTACTAAATTTAAACATTTGTTGCAATTGACCATTAGAGACAAGGTAGTCAACTGTAAAAAAAAAAATGCTTGGCAAAGTAATGAACACTAATTATTTTGATTTTTCTTTTCCAGGCCCTCCAGGTCCAAGGGGCCCTAGGGGTGAAAAGGGGCCTCAGGGTCCTGTTGGACAGACAGGATTAAAAGGAGACAGAGGGGATAAGGGAGAGCCAGGAGTACCCGGGAGCAGAGGAGATAAGGGGTCTTCTGGGCCATCAGGACCCCCAGGAAATATGGGTTCAACAGGCTCCAGAGGAAACCCTGGTTCTAAGGGCTCCAGGGGCTCATCTGGAAGATCAGGCTTGCCAGGGCAGAAGGGAGAACCAGGACTACCAGGAATCTCGGGGGATCCTGGATTGGCTGGCCCTCCGGGACCACAGGGGCCTCAGGGGGTGCGAGGAGAGATGGGAATACCAGGACCAGCTGGACCCAGAGGGCTTATAGGACCCCCTGGACCAACTGGGCCACCAGGCCCTCCAGCATTCTTAGAAAATCCAGGAAAACCAGAGGCTCTACACAGCGAAGCCCTTTCAGCATCAGCAAAACCCAATGGTAAGTCTTTTATTTATAGTATCAGTTTATACATATTATTCATGTTGGGCCCGGTGACTGTACTCTGGGTGCTATTATAAAAAGCAGAAGTTGTGACAGAAGGTAGATTTTAAGTTGTCACCATGAGTTGCTACCTTGTGCTAACAAATACAAACACTGAAAAAGACACTTGTCAAACCGCTGCTCTGCTAGACTAAGATTATATATCTAGACACAAAATGTCAGTGCTAAGGTGTATCAATTGATATTTATAAGTAAATCTAATACATTATACTGTAAATCCAGATATGTTTGACTGTGCAAAGTTTTTTTTATAGTTCTGGCCATAGCTACTTCAGTCCCTGCCCCTCACAGCAGGGGTATGGACAAGGGAAGGTGTTTGAGGAAAGTTGCAATGGAGAATATGATAAAATGAGGAGAAAATGTTGTTAATAAAATCTTTTCTGCTGGTATTTTCACCAGGTTGTCCTCCACAGTGGATCAGCTTTAGGAACAAGTGCTACTACTTCTCAACAGAAAGGGATATTTTTGATGAAGCCAAAAAACTTTGTGAAGAGAAGTCATCAACTATGGTTATTGTCAGTGACAAAGGGGAACAGGTAATTGATGAATAGTAGAATGAATATTTTTAAATGATCAGGAACTAACTGAAAGTAAATGCAAACTGAGCTTTGTGATGCCTACTATAGTACCAGACATGTTTTAAATTCAAATACCCATTGCAGTGGTGACTGGTGACCTCGGGGTGGGGCGGGGTGGGGCGGGGTGGGGCGGGGGCGGGCGGGGGGTAGGGGGGTGTCAGGTTTTTTTTTTTTTTTTTTTTTTTGCCTTACCCATAGCATTCTAAGGCCATCAGTAATCTCTTGTAAGGGGATTACATTTGTAGTAATATTGAATATTTTACAGAAATGGGGATTTTTTACATGATTTCTAACATGATTTTGAGCTTTAACATCACACATTCACATTAGAACAGCGAAAAACAGGTTCATAAATAACAGTTAGGGCAATATGAAATCCGTTTTATTATTTTCTGTGTTCAGTTTTTACCGTTTTTAAAAAATGTAATCAGGTTGATTTAATTGAACTTACACACATTGCAGGCGCATCGAACAACACAAAACCGTAAATCTACAGGCTTCTAGTTTTTACATTTGGTTTGAGTTTGTGTGCTTTGGAGTACACTAAAAGCCATTGTTTATTGAATTATATTGAAAAATCAAATCAATCTTTATTTTATATACTGTAGCGCCTTTCATAGTGGACCACCATCACAAAGCACTTTACAAGATGAAGTAGCAACAAGAAAATCCATAATATTTCAAATACAGAGAAATTTATAATACATGATACAGTTAAAAAAGAAAAAATGCATAACACATTAAATACAGTGGAAAGTGCAGAATACATGATGGTAACATAATATGTGAAATAGTAGAAGCAGCTAATAACAGATATCAGACTTGAAGAGCATGGAAAGCAAGAGAGAACAGGTGGGTCTTGAGGATTGATTTAAAGCGAGCGATGGTGGGAGCATCACGCACCAAAGCATGGAGAGAGTTCCAAAGAGTCAGAGCCATGAAGCTAAATGAGCCATGAAGCTAAAAAAAATTGTATTGTTAAATGTAAAAACTGATTGTATCAGGGAAAAAAAACAAAAACAAATTTTTTTTTATTAACATTTAGTTTTTATTTTTCCACTCCAACAAAACAAATTATTGTTTTTTTTTTATTTTTTGTTTCTCTGTATTAGTCAACAGTCATTACAGTAAAAAATAAATAAATAAATAAATGACTTACTTGCAACTTTAGAGTTAATTTTTAATTTTTATGCCTTTTAGCTGAGGATTTTCCAGTTGTAAATGTCATTTTTGACAACCTGAAAGGATGTTACTACATTAGTGAGGTAACTTTGCTTACAGTGAAAAAAAAAACACACTGCGTCTCGTCTTACCATAGCAACAACCAGCAACGTCATTTCTTTTTTTTAGCTAAGACTCCCTACCCTGTACTTAATTAAAGTTTCTCATTTTCCCTTCAAATATGTAATCTCAAACGTAATGCTCTACTGCAAATGAAGTGTCCTGTTCTTATTAGCAATTTCAATTTTTGGTTATGGCTTCCCTTCAGATTTTGTCTTGAACTTTTCAGTATAATCTAGCTGGCAAGTGGAGTCTTAATCAGCTGATCAAATATGTTTTCCTGCATTTCACATTGTACCCCTTCACAAGAAAAGCACCAAAATAAAACAATAACAACGTATAGTATGTTTCTTACCACTGATGAGATACAAAACAAAGCAATTTCAATCCTCACGCATACATTAACTGCTCATGATACAACTGCAATACAGCAGCGCTTTAGAAACCTGTGCTCAAATCACCCGATCTACTAGTGTTTCAGACAGACAAGAGTTAGTCGTTGCAGGCAAAGCCTCCTCTGGTAAAAAAAAAAACAAAAAAACTGGTCGCTCCTCCAATTAAAACCAATGCTCAGATCTCACTCGAGTCTCGAGTCACTATCATTCGAGTCCAAGTCACTATCATTCGAGTCCGAGTCACTATCATTCCAGTCGAGTCACTGTCATTCCAGTCTGAGTCACTGTCATTCCAGTCGAGTCACTATCATTCGAGTCCGAGTCACTGTCATTCCAGTCGAGTCAGTATCGTTCGAGTCCAAGTCACTATCATTCGAGTCCGAGTCACTGTCATTCCAGCCCGAGTCACTGTCATTCGAATCCGAGTCACAGTCATTCGAATCCGAGTCACTGTCATTCGAGTCCGAGTCCCTGTCATTCGAGTGTTGAGTCTGAGTCACGAGTCCTTGACTTTGAGTCTCAGGTCCAAGTTCTTGAAACAAACTCAAATCAATTTTCACTCAACTTTAGTGGCATTAGTAGGGGAACAGTTTACCTAATGAACGTTGTCTGATTTCCCCCAGGAAAAAGGCACAAATATTAAAAATACAAAAAATTATTTTCAATTTATTTTTTTCTAGCTAGATTATTCTATTTGCATGCCTTTTTCAACTTCTCTGTTACTATCTTCTTTTGGAATTGGAATACTGTTTGAATGTACCTGAAGTTTATAGATAAGCTTTATGTTCAAGTTTGTGGATCTTGTTTTTCACTTTGACAGAAGCCATGATCTGGGCTATAGAGCCGGTGTAGTGTTAGAAAGTGATACGTCGTCAGAATGTGGTATGCGTACTACAGCTTGACTCATGTAATGGCAGAAAGTGGTGCAATGTCATATTTTGGTACTTGTGCAATCAATTGCGATCTGATGGGTGTTTTCCTATTGTCTAAAGAGGTACATTTACTATTTTTTTTTTTTTTGGCAAACTTAAGCTGGCAACAGACAATTAATTTCTCTAAGAAGAAAAAAATAATTCATGAGAAGTCCACTGCAAAGTTGCACAAGTAAAAAAAAAAAAAAAAAAGTGCCAGACCCAGTGTATTGCATATGATACTATACTATTTTCTTAATGATGGAAAAATACATTAAAAACTGCATAAAAGACTGGAAAATATGATAAATTCAATTAAAGTAAATTACCAAAAACAGAACAACGTGCCATATTTTTGAATAGGCACTTCCCTGCTTTCTTAGCTGAAGTTGTTTAGGCACGAGCAAGCACAGTGCGCTGAGTACCACTTTTTAACACGTACCTGAAAATAACTCTACACAAGCAAAAAAACTACAATTCAGGCCTACTTTGACTTCAATTCGGGAAAAATCTGCTGTAAAATCTGATTTAGACATTGCCAGAACTATATATATATATATATATATATATATATACAGTAAATCTTAAACAGTAAATTTAGTATTATTTTTATTATTTGTTTTGCAAAACATTGTTTCACTTTATGTAATACAACGATGTATTTAATAAGTTGAGCTTCAGTTCATTTGATTTCAGATCATATATTTTTTTATCTTTTCTTTTTTATACAAAAACATTATGTTCATATATTTCCCACTGGCATCTGATGGCCAAAATGCAGGTGAGGGGGTGGGGAAACTTCAGTGTTGAAGTGAAACTTCTCTGTTGGTGAAACTTCTCTGTTGGTTTGCCTTGTAACCAGTGGCGGCTGGTGACTTTTTTCATTGATATGGCACTTGGAACAGAGTGAGCATGCGTACAAAAATGCGCATGCATGAGTGCGCATTTTTGTGCATTTGTTATGCCAGCAAATATGTTTAGATGGAGAGAGCCTTTTTCATTCAAAATTCACACTCATATTTCATTCAAAATATGAGGATATGAAACACATCTGTATCAGCAGTTATCCTTACAAATGTCAGCACACAACGATATTTATTGACAGATTCTGTTTATTTGGTGTGCTCGGTCTAATTCTCAGTCAGACTTTAGTGTAGACACTAAAGTGTAGCCTAGGGCTATAACGGCTTAAACAAATTGAAGAAATAACAGTCCACGGGGGATCGTTAGCACTGTAACTCCACTGCTGCTCGCTTCCAGTCCTCATCAGGCACAGATTATTTAAATTGGAGCTCAATCATTCTTTGTTTTTTAGTGTCAAATCTCTGAATACCATTATGGACTTCGCTTGAGTTTAACGAGGAGCTCTCTGTCAATAGAGATAAGGGAGAGGGCTGAGAGACGGGTAGGCCCCATAGCACTTCTCAGGTACGTTTTGATGCGCTTTAGACAGGAGAAGCTGTGCTCCACACTAGCTGTGCTTGCGGGGATGATGGCCACCAGGCTGAATAAGTGGTATGCCTCTCTTAAAACTTCACGCACCCCGATCTCATTCATAAGGCGCATGACGTCTCCCACTGAGCAGTCCTGGAACTGGGTATTGTGGAACATGACTGTGGCAGAGCAAAGCTCTGCCCTTTAAATTGGCAGGGATGGGGTTAACTTCCCCTACCTGCCTGGGTTTATTATGTTCAGGTGGCTGGGGTTCATTAGTTGATTAGGTTGATTAACGATCAATCAGCGCCCAGCCACCTGATATAAAAGGAGGCCTCTGCTTCTCATTTGGAGGAGGGAGCTGAGGAAGCAGGTTGGTGTTTGTTTTGTGGTTTTTGAATTTTCTAAATCCAGTGAAGGCATTGCCCAGCCTGGAAACTTTATTTTTGTGAGTTTTGTTTTTGCTTTATTTGTGTTTGAGTATCTGTTATTTTGCCCTTGTGCACTTTATTTTTGTTTATTTATAATAAAAATATATTTTTTTTTTTTGAACTGCAGTCTGTCTCTGGGCCTCTATCCACTCGCCAGCCTGCCACATTTGGTGTCAGAAGTGGGACAGCGCCACCTAGAGGCTCAGAGCAGTATTTTTTTTTTTTTTTTTTGAAAAAAAAAAAAAATGGGAAAGAAGAGCAGACAGTGGAAAAGGCAGGACAAGCAGCAGCTGAAGAAATGTAAGCTGCTGCAGCCACCGCTGGAGGACCCGGCCAGCCTCTTCCCCTGGTGTTCCTGGTGTGGGAAGGAGGACCATCGTTGGCGGTCCTGCCCAGACGTGCCACCGGCAAACTGGTGTGGCCGGTGTGAGGAGGACGGCCACAACTGGGCAGGATGCCCCTACAACCAGGCCCAGGAAGAGGTGCCGTGTTCACCCCGGGCATCAGGGGCCACCCCACTACCTCCAGCACCACCACCTTCACCACCGTCCCAGGAGATCTGGGACTGGTTGATGCACCCTGAGGCAGACCTCGTCCACGATCTCCCCATAGTTATCAACACGCTGTGGCGTCGAGATGGGGAGAGGTGGGAACAGTGGGAGGAACAACACCACCCGGCCTCCTTCCCAGAGGTTGCCCTCATGGTGGTTAATTACCTGGCGGTAGACATGGGAGATCCACCGGTCACTCCAATAAAGAGAGGTGAGCCGCCTTCCCGAGAGCCAGAGAGGGGTGAGCCGCCTTCCCGGGAGCCAGAGAGGGGCGAGGAGCTGCCGTCGCTCCCAGAGCCAGAGAGGGAGGAGGATCTGCCGTCGTCCCCAGAGCCAGAGAGGGGTGAGGAGCTGCCGTCGCTCCCAGAGCCAGAGAGGGAGGAGGATCTGCTGTCGCTCCCAGAGCCAGAGAGGGAGGAGGAGCCTCCGTCACTCCCAGAGCCAGAGAGGAGTGAGGAGCTGCCGTCGCTCCCAGAGCCAGAGAGGGAGGAGGATCTGCTGTCGCTCCCAGAGCCAGAGAGGGAGGAGGATCTGCCGTCGCTCCCAGAGCCAGAGAGGGAGGAGGAGCCTCCGTCGCTCCCAGAGCCAGAGAGGGGTGAGGAGCCTCCGTCGCTCCCAGAGCCAGAGAGGGAGGAGGAGCCGCCGTCGCTCCCAGAGCCAGAGAGGGGTGAGGAGCTGCCGTCGCTCCCAGAGCCAGAGAGGGGTGAGGAGCTGCCGTCGCTCCCAGAGCCAGAGAGGGGTGAGGAGCTGCCGTCGCTCCCAGAGCCAGAGAGGGGTGAGGAGCTGCCGTCGCTCCCAGAGCCAGAGAGGGAGGAGGATCTGCTGTCGCTCCCAGAGCCAGAGAGGGAGGAGGAGCTGCCGTCGCTCCCAGAGCCAGAGAGGGAGTGAGGAGCTGCCGTCGCTCCCAGAGCCAGAGAGGGAGGAGGATCTGCCGTCGCTCCCAGAGCCAGAGAGGGAGGAGGATCTGCTGTCGCTCCCAGAGCCAGAGAGGGAGGAGGATCTGCCGTCGCTCCCAGAGCCAGAGAGGGAGGAGGAGCCTCCGTCACTCCCAGAGCCAGAGAGGGGTGAGGAGCTGCCGTCGCTCCCAGAGCCAGAGAGGGAGGAGGATCTGCCGTCGTCCCCAGAGCCAGAGAGGGGTGAGGAGCCGCCGCCGCTCTCAGAGCCCGAGAGGGAGGAGCCGCCGACGCCGCCGCTCTCAGAGCCCGAGAGGGAGGAGCCGCCGCCGCCGCTCTCAGAGCCCGAGAGGGAGGAGCCGCCGCCGCTCTCAGAGCCCGAGAGGGAGGAGCCACCGTCGCCGCTCTCAGAGCCCGAGAGGGAGGAGCCACCGTCGCCGCTCTCAGAACCCGAGAGGGAGGAGCCACCGCCGCCGCTCTCAGAGCCCGAGAGGGAGGAGGAGCCGCCGCCGCTCTCAGAGCCCGAGAGGGAGGGCCGCCGCCTCCGCCACCAGAGGGAGCCGGGCCGCAGTCGCCGCCTCCGCCACCAGAGGGAGCCGGGCCGCAGTCGCCGCCTCCGCCACCAGAGGGAGCCGGGCCGCCGTCGCCGCCTCCGCCACCAGAGGGAGCCGGGCCGCAGTCGCCGCCTCCGCCACCAGAGGGAGCCGGCCGCCGCCGCCTCCGCCACCAGAGGGAGCCGGGCCGCCGCCTCCGCCACCAGAGGGAGCCGGGCCGCCGCCTCCGCCACCAGAGGGAGCCGGGCCGCCGTCGCCGCCTCCGCCACCAGAGGGAGCCGGGCCGCCGTCGCCGCCTCCGCCACCAGAGGGAGCCGGGCCGCCGTCGCCGCCTCCGCCACCAGAGGGAGCCGGGCCGCCGTCGCCGCCTCTCCCACCAGAGGGAGCCGGGCCGCCGTCGCCGCCTCCCCCACCAGAGGGAGCCGGGCCGCCGTCGCCGCCTCCGCCACCAGAGGGAGCCGGGCCGCCGTCGCCGTGCTACCTTGGAGATTCGGGGCCCCCTCAACCAAAGAAGGCTTGGGGGCTCCGACATCAACCCCGCCCACCACCACCCACCATAACAGCCCACCCAAGGGACATAATTGGACTCTTGGGGGGAGGGGGGTGGGGAGGGTGGGGGGGAAGGGGGGAGTTGGCCGATTGCGGCCAGTGTACGTTGTACATGGGGGGAGGTGTGTGGCAGAGCAAAGCTCTGCCCTTTAAATTGGCAGGGATGGGGTTAACTTCCCCTACCTGCCTGGGTTTATTATGTTCAGGTGGCTGGGGTTCATTAGTTGATTAGGTTGATTAACGATCAATCAGCGCCCAGCCACCTGATATAAAAGGAGGCCTCTGCTTCTCATTTGGAGAGAGGGAGCTGAGGAAGCAGGTTGGTGTTTGTTTTGTGGTTTTTTGAATTTTCTAAATCCAGTGAAGGCATTGCCCAGCCTGGAAACCTTTATTTTTGTGAGTTTTGTTTTTGCTTTATTTGTGTTTGAGTATCTGTTATTTTGCCCTTGTGCACTTTATTTTTGTTTATTTATAATAAAATAGTTATTTTTTTTTTGAACTGCAGTCTGTCTCTGGGCCTCTATCCACTCGCCAGCCTGCCACAATGACGTTCAGCTCATTCTGTAGGCAATGCAAGTCGAAGTACCGGCCATAGGACTTTGTGAAAGAGTGGAGCTGCTCCTCGGGGAAGCACTCACTGTACGACAGGTAACGCGAGGTGTCTGTGAGCTGCAGGAATTGCAGCTCCTTCAAGTTGGAGAGTCACATTTTCCAGGACTTCGTTGTATACCCTCTGGAAGCTGCTGGAGTCGGTGGTGGCCCTTGTTGTTGATGTAGGACTAGTGGAGCTGAGGGAAGCTGCTGCATGTGCTTATCTTGGAGAACTCTACTTCGTTGCACATATGGGACAGCCTAGTTGTGGTGAGTTTGACCTGCTCAGTGCAATACTTGGATTTCTTCTGGAAAACCTCGAACAGATGGTCAGTTGTGCCAAAGATGCTGCTGTAGGTCAGTGCCAAAAACAAAAACCGCTGGTTCTTCATCTTAGCCAGGTAACCCTCTGCCTTCCTCCTGGAGTCACTGTCCCATCCGTCACCCTCAGCAATCTCTTGGAACACATCACACAACTTCTCTCTCTCTTCCAGGATGACTCTCACCACCTGGCTGCGAGAAGACCACCTGGTGGTGCACAGAGTGGGAATCCTCCTTTTAAGGATTTCATCCATCAAGTGAGTGCGCTTGCTGGACCGGCTGAAAAATGCAGAGTGCCCCTCTAGAGTGGCAAAAAATGTGTGAGTCTCTTTGATGCACTACGCTCCCTGTTGCAGCACTAGATTGAGCCTGTGCACAAAGCAGTGCACAAACAGTCTGTGGTGTGTCCTTCTTGACCAGGGCCTGCAACCCTCTCAGCTCGCTAGCCATCAATGCTGCTCCATCATATGACTGGGAGACCAATTTGTCCTTGTACTGGTATCTTTCTAACTCCCTGTCTACCATTACCTTCAGTGAAGCTGCATCGAGCCCAGCGCTCACGTTTTTGAAACCTGTGAAGCGCTCTTGAACCCATCCTTGGCCAGCAACGTAGCACAGAACCATGGAGAGCTGACTGGGCTGCATTATGTCTGTTGCCTCATCCAGCTTGCACGCAAAGAAAGTTGACTTCATAATCTCTGAGTCAATGAATGAAGCCAGCTCCTCAGCCACACATTCAATCAGATCATTTTGAATTGTTTTTGAGAGCCCAGAGAAGACCGCAGCATTTTTTTGCTAGTGTGATTTTAATTCTGACTCTCGCTTAAAAAAATACCCAAATAGTTAATGGTATTTGCCCTTGTTCTCGCTTTTATCATGTCCACAGAAGGCCTGCTCCTGCTTTGAGAGCACCATTGTGATGTCTATCAACCTTTTAAGCACCTCCTTACTTTTCATTGTGCTCCGTGACAGCCAGTCGCCTCTGCTCGTCCAGGAGCCTGTCAATCCCCACAGACTCATTTTCCAGTCGTTTTAATGCCAGTTCATTTTGTACATGTTCACTGGATGAACTCTGGATGGTGGTGCTGTTTTGGGACAAGTTTTTCCAGTTGGAATATCTCTCACAAGACCACACAGTACGCTTGGTGCTCAGGAGCAGACAAGGCCAGCAATACAATTTATTGGTAACCACGCTGCCGACTAGCCACTTGTGGATTTCATACCACACTGCCCTAAATCTCCTACTCTTATTCCCGTCCTTCATCAGACCACGCAGCACAGGGGTAGGTCGTCCACTCCTAGTTATTTCACGTCTGTCCTCGTCAGATTGTCTTGAGAAGGGGATCGTTTTCAAGCTAGCTATCAGGTCAGTGTCACTTTGAATCGCCGCTATCATGACAGTTGTTTTTTTACTATCTTTTTGATACGTGTGTGCATGATTGTGTGATGCATGTGTGTTCGTCACTGTTTATTGTGTACATGAGCGTGTACGTGCAACTCACACACAATTTCTGTGCCAGATATAGACACGCTCACATAGTAGGCTACAGTACAAACGTGAGAAATATGGCAGTATCACGAATCACAATTATGTAGCTAGCTAGCTACTAGCTACATAATCGTGATTAACCCTGATTAACTCTGTTTAACTAGCTAAGCCAGCCAGTCACCTAACAAAATGAACTGAAGCCTGCACACATAATAGTGAATTTTTTTAAAAAATTATTTTATTAAATTTATTAGCTACTCAATGATACAAACAACAAAACACATGCACAAAACAGAACACTGCCTTACAACCTCTGCTCTGCTCGTTCTCAAGCTAGCCAGCTTCCTCGTAAGGCACCTCTCCGCCAGTGCCTTACCAAGCCAAGAGTTGTCATGGAAACCGTCCCATTGGAGCCCATTATAGTTGCTTGCGTGGGTAAGGCTGACCCCTCCTGGTGCCTTACTAGATACACTGCGCTTGCGTGAAATCTCAAGGGAATTGCAACGCTCTCAGCCTAGCCACTGATAGCCCCCAGTCCAGGGCAGTGAATAGCGCTAGTGGAGCTGTGGAGGTCAGACATTTTGAAAGACGATATTAATTCAGAGCAGTTTCATTGTATTTGTTTATGGAAAGAAAATAACTGGACAAATTAATGGTAAGGCCATGCCTACCTGCCTATAGTGACGAGCCACCATTTCTTGTAACATAGATTTGGGGGTTTAATAGTAAATACCAAGCAGTCATATAAATACTGCCAGCTGTAGCTTGAAACCTAAGTTTAACCTCGGTAGAATATCAGCTCTGGTTACGACACTGACTGTACAGTATATTTAACAGATTACCCCTAGCAAGAAGTAGTGGTCTTAAATAAAAAAAAAAGGAAAAAAGAAAAATTGCTGAACACAGCAAGATATTACTGAGCTTAAGTTAAAGCACTGCGACACACCAGGTAAAATAAAAGCAGATTAAAACTGTGTAAAAAACGAAGTTGAACAAATAAGACAAATAACATGAATTTAAAGTTGGACAAAGATAATTGCAAGACCGCAAAGCGCCGAAGTCGTGCTGCTTGTATTTATAGCCTTTGTTGTCTTGGCCCGTGCGTGCTGATCATCTGGTCACCTGATCACCATGTTCGTTAACCGGCTGCGCTCCATCCAGACATTTTTTTATGTATTTTTTTTTTTTTAATTTAAATTTAGTCGTTGTCAATTATTACTTTTGTTATTTTCTCCCAATTTGAAATGCCCAATTATTATTTAGGCACAGCTCACCGCTACCACCTCTGCGCTGACTCGGGAGCGGCGAAGATGAACACACGCTGTCCTCCGAAGCGTGTGCTGTCAGCCAACTGCTTCTTTACACACTGCGGATTCACTATGCAGCCACCCAGGAGCTACAGCGTCGGAGGACAACACAGCTCCTGGGCAGCTAACAGGCAAGCCCGCAGGCGCCCGGCCAGACTACAGGGGTCGCTGGTGTGCGGTGATCAGAGGACACCATGGCCGACCCTAAACCCACCCTGGCCGACCTAAGCCCTCGGATTTGGACGCTCGCATTTCTGAGCGAGCACAGCCTGGCTTCAGCCCATTAAACATATCAGATGAACAGCATTGTTGATGTGCCAGTGTCACGTGAGAGGGGAAATGAAAAGCACATCACCCAGACTAAGGGAAGTGCAATTCATTAATAAGAGACTCGGTGTTCAGCGAGTAAGTAAACGCTGTTAACCAGCCTCTGGTATTTCCCCTTTGTGTAGGATCATAATGGAACAAAAACATGAAGTTCACACTGACGGATTTCTAGGTTGATGCTGCACAGCGTATTGTTAAGTGTTTTTCCAACATCCTTAATAAATAATTTTTATTTTGGTAAATTAAGCGGTATTAAGTTACTCTGTTATTTTTAGTTTTGTTTGTTTTGGGTTTTTTTTTGCTATCAATCAGTCCTTCTGTCCTGTCAGTCTGATATATCTGCCTTTTAGATGGTAGGCAATTTTCGACTGAATTTGACAGATGAAGTCATTGACGTTGCAAACAGTAATGGTGTTGGCTGGGAACGAGTGGAGATTAGAAACAAAACAAGAATACTTAATCACACAGCTACTGATATGAATTAAGAAGCTCTAAAAGTATGCTTATAACATATAATTATTATTTGTCATTCATTTTTATTTTCAGTAAACTCAATTACATTATGCATTTTTCAAGAATGCAGTTTTAGAAATGTATTTCTACAGTGCTTAAAAAACTTAGAACACGGTTTAGTAAAGAGAAATAAGTACTTACTTGTTTACCATGCTGAAACCATGCAAGAATGTAATGCTAAAGAGGAAAAAAGCTGGGTTTGTGTGGGGGTGTGTTTACCAGTTGGATTTGAGCAGATAACAATGCTAGCCATTGATTGGATAATGCCAGGTTTCCTAGTAACTGTAATATTATTTGTATAATAGAAAATTAAAAAAAAAAAAGACTTGTCATTAATATCTCCGAGTCACAGAGTCCAAATGTTTGAGTCCGAGTCCGAGTCACACGAGGTTGAGTATAAGTCTAATATATGTATATATTTGGAGAGACTGGCATTTAATTTATGGTTGGCTAGCAGTACTGAATCTCTAGGCCAGGAGTGCCCAAAGTTGACTCTTCCACTCCTAGTCTTTGATCCAACCCTGTTTTAAAGTGTTAGTTGAACCAGCTAACCCTACACCAGACCCTGGTGTACAAGGGCGCTGGAACTAGGGGTGCTGGAGGTGCTGCCGCACCCCCTTGGCTTTGCATGGCTTCCATCATATTTAGGGGTTACAGTTTTGTTAAATGGCTTTCAGCACCCCCACTTTAAAAATTGTTCCAGTGTCTCTGCTGATGCAGTTAATTATATAATTGTATCTGTTAAACCTGGAGTGGAATGGCCGTCCAGGACTGTGATTGGACACCCCTGATCCAGGAAGATAGTGGCTGACTGACAGACAGACAGATATTGTACATCGTATTTCATATACTGTGGACTGAAACGAGAAAAAAAAAAAACATTATTATTATGATTGCATAATGCAATAAATGTATGTATTTGCTGGGTTTTTTTTCTTTCAGCAATGGTTAAAAAAACAAATTGCTGACAAGGGTCATTTCTGGTTGGGTCTGACAGACAAAGAGGAGGAGAATGTGTGGAAATGGGTGGATGGAACCTTTCCTGCATTCACGTGAGTGTTTCATAAATGTTACATTGTTTTTTCAGTGCAAAGACTGCAAACATGAAATATGTCCTTGAGATCAGAATCTAGGTCATGGTGACCTAGTTTACCTATGAACTCCTCAACATTCACTGCCTCCATTCCTTTAGAGGTCTTTGGGTGATCATTTTCAGGAAAGGCTATTGTCCAAAATGGCCCATCTTTTGAGAAATTATTGGATATTGGAATGTATGCAACTACAAGCCATACACTAAGTAAGATCTTTTGTCTTACTCATTGTGACTGAATTTGACTTCTTTGTTGTTTAAGGAACTGGAAAGAGGGTCAACCTGATAACTGGCAGCATGGCCATGGGCCTGGAGAGGATTGTGCTGGGATGATCCACGCAGGCCTCTGGAATGACTTCTACTGTGATGACATCAACAGGGTCGTCTGTGAAAAAGAAAATGACATAGGTAAACTGAAGTTACATTCCAGGAATACATTTTGTTTTGTTGTTGCATACTTTTAATTAAATCAAGACTTTAGTGATTTGAGACCCCGTTAACACATGTTATTTAAAAATATTCACAATTGAAATACAATAGAGGAACTAAATGCAGATAGTGGGTCTAATTTATAGCCTGCTGTTTACATATTAAAAGAGTAAGTATCCATACATTACTTACCTCCCCCTTGCCTTTATCTTAAAGCAATTAGTCAATAGTGCTGTTTACCCTGGCCTACCCCAGGCTCTGCTCTTTATTTCTAGTTGCTTCCCAAGGACATGATTATTGTGAAGTAGATCAGCCAAAGAGTCTTTATAGAAATACAAGCCAGCACCATGTAGTGATCATTGCTTGCCCAATATTTTCACTTTGAATTCGATGGGGCCATATCTATCTATCTATCTATCTATCTATCTATCTATCTATCTATCTATCTGTCTATCTATCTATGTGTGTGTGTGTGTGTGTGTATAAGGTTTTAATCTAGACAATTCTCTTTATTAATCACACCTGTTTGTTAGTGATATGAAATTGTAATGAAAGACAATTGCAGTAATACAAAGCATAACCGTAACATAATGTTGTTGTAGCTGGTCGATTGGTGAAATAATTGTAAACTTGTGGAGCACATAATTACTTATTATTATTCATTCGTGGCGACCTAGTCTTTTTGGGGGGAGGTGGCCACAGCCACTTCCTACCTGCGGCACTGGGATGCATGTAACTGTTCATATTTTTCGAGCCGGCCTCATGCAGGTAGCCATTGGGCACCCACGGACGAGGCCTCCGGCCAAATTTATCTGAGGCCAAATTTATCTGAGGAGCAGGAGCCCAAGAGGGAGGACTCCGAATGTCTGCAGCCCAAGAAAGAGAAGCCCCCAGGTCCACAGCCCAGGATGAGAACAGAGGAGGAAAAGTGCCTGCTGTTCCCACCTCTGCCAGCAGAGGGAGAATGCCTGCTGGTTCCACCACCACCAGCAGAGAGAGAATGCCTGCTGGTTTCACCACCACCCTAGTGAGAAGAGGAGTAGGAGCTGCCTTTGCCTCCATCCCTACCATGCGGGGAAGAAAACCAGGAGCTGCCGCCACAGAGCCAGCACTACCCCCTGAGCACTAGCTTCCCTGCACAGCATAGCACGGACACAAGCACCGCTTTCCCGGGATTAAAGGGAGAGCCGCACCAGTTCCATGCAAGTGAGGGAGTGCCGCACCAGTCTCCCGCAATAGAGAGAGAGCCGCACCAGTCCCCTGCAACAGGGGGAGACTGCACACTACTCCCACCTTCGTTGCCAGGAGACTACATGCTGCTCCCACCACCGCCTCCGCCACTGCCAGGAGCAGAACAGCAGGAGCTGCCTCTGCCTAAGCCACCTCCACCAGCAGAGGGTGAATTCCTGCTGGTTCTGCCTCTACGGCCATGGGAGGACTGCTTGCAGCTCCCACCTCCACCAGCAGAGGGTGAGTACCTGCTGGTTCCGTCTCCAACCCCCAAGGATGTCTGCCTCGGTCCACCCAAGGATGCCTGCTTCGCATCGCCTTGGGTTGCCTTCTGCTCCACATCGCCTGGGGAGCTACCAGTTACAGGGTATGAGTGAGAAGTGGAGGTCCCGCTGCCACCTCTATGGCCAGGGGCTTCCCTCCTGAGTTCGCCTCCCGAGGGTCCGCTGCCACCACTGCTGCCGTCGCCTCCCGACGGTCCGCTGCTGCTGTCGCCTCCCGAGGGTCCACTGCTGCTATCGTCGTCTCCCGAGGGTCCGCTGCTGCTACCGTCGCCTGGGGTTGCCGGCCCTGCTTCACCTGGGGTCGTTGGAATTGCTTCGC
The DNA here is from genome assembly GCF_017654505.1 of Polyodon spathula. Lineage (NCBI taxonomy): Eukaryota > Metazoa > Chordata > Actinopteri > Acipenseriformes > Polyodontidae > Polyodon > Polyodon spathula. Next base: position 50,620,421 of record NC_054536.1, on the reverse strand, counting down.
CTGGGGCTGCTGTCAGCCCTGTGTTTCCGCTGGAAATACTGTGGCCGAAGCCCAACAAGGGGGAGCTGCTGGCTATGAAGAAGAGGGGATTGGTTAGGAGACCACCTCCCCCTGCAGCACTTTCGCTACAGGGAATTTGGTGGCCGGAGCCCCACAAGGGGGAGCTGCCAGCTACAGAGAAGAGGGAGAAGGTCAGGAGACCACCCCCGCAGACAGCCAGGCGGTGGCCAGGATTGCCTTGGCCGGAGGAGTCGGCGTGTATACAGTTGGCCTAGCCACTACAGCTGTTGGGGTGGGAGGAGGACCTCCCACCGTGGCCGCCACCTTTGGCCCATTGCTGCCCCTGTTCCTGGGCCGGGACTATAAACCGGGACTTTGGGGGACTAAGGGGACAGGTGGTCTTTTAAGGCCATGTGTGCTGCGCACAAGGGGGGGTATGTGTGGCGGAGTGTCCCGCCCCTTTGTTTATTATTGTTTTGATTTATATATTAATGCGATGGCGAAAGCCGTCCAATATTATTATTTATTATTATTATGGATTGTTTGGCCGGACGAGCGAGACACTGTCCGCCAGGTTATTGTTTTTATTTTTGAAAACCTCGTGAGGATGCGTGACTGATCAGCTACTGATTATTTAACTGTCTGCTGTCTGCACTGGAGGAGAAGTGTAAGAGGAGAGACGTAAGTCTGTGTAAGAGGAATATAACAATTGCTAGTGTGCTATACACCAGCACAATATTTGTTTTGTTGCTGTTTATTATTTGTTTATTTGTTTGGCCAATATGCCTTTTGTTTTGTGTCTTTTGTTTGTTCAAATCTTTTGTTTGTTTATTTAATAAAATGCTGGACGCCGTAGCATCTCAGGTTCACCACCATCACGTGTTCTTGTTTCTGTGTTCTTCCGGGTCTGACGTCACCACTACCGTCATCCTGGTCACACTCCCAACTAATCACAATTATCAAAGATCCTTTTTACCTTTAAGTTTTCCTTTTATAAACAGGTCTGTTTGCAAGGCTCAGCCTTATCAAAACCACAGGCCTCATACAAAGGCCAACAGACAACTAACAAACATTTTGACCTGCTGAAATATCTGCCTGCTTAAATTACAGGCAGGTGTCCCTCGTTATATTAAAGCCAGGTGTAATTCATCCCAGCTCAATTTTCAAGCCCCAGAGTATTCTGGTGGATGTAGTCCTGCTACCCATTTTAACCCCATAACTACACTACATTTTCCTTTTTTTCCTCTCTCTACTCTATATAAAGTTGTAGTCAAAAGTGTACATACCCCAATGGAAATTCATAATTTATAGAATTTTTTTTTTTAAAACAAATAATTATAGAAAAAATATTTTGTAGCAGAAGTTTTGCTTTTGTGGATGAGAAAAAAAAGTTACAAGAAATCGATGTCTACAGTTATTTTTTTCAGCAATTTTTTTTTTTTTACAAAACTCCAAATGCTATTTTTTTTTTTTTATCTCATCCACAAAAGCAAAACATTTGCTACAAAAGATTTTTCCAATAATTATTTGTTTTCGAGAAATTTGTAGACATTATACAAAGGTAACCCCATGGGGTCATGTTGAAAACTGATGATATATATATAATATCACACTGAGTGTACAAAACATTAGGAACACCTGCTCTTTCCATGAAATAGTCTGACGAGGTGAATCCAGGTGAAAGCTATGATCTCTTATTGATGTAACCTGTTCACGTCAATCAGTGTAGATGAAGAGGAGACAGGTTAAAGAAGGTTTTTTAAGCCTTGACACAATTGAGACATGGATTGTGTATGTTCACAATATTCAGAGGGTACATGGGCAAGACAAAAGATTTAAGTGCCTTTGAACGGGGTATGGTAGTAGGTGCCAGGCTCGCCGGTTTGAGTGTGTCAAGAACTGCAACTCAGCTGGGTTTTTCACGCTCAGCAGTTTCCCATGTGTATCAAGGACATCCAGCCAACGGCAGGCCAGTGGTCGAAAACGGCTCATTGATGAAAGAAGGCAGACACGAATTGTGCAGAGCAACAGACGGGCTACAGTTAGTCAACTGACAGTTCAGTACAACATTGGTGCCGAAAAACCCATAAAAGAATGCACAACTCGTCGTACCTTGACATAAATGGGGTATAGCTGCCGACGACCTAACAAAGTTCCACTTCTTTCAGCAAAACACAAGAAATTGCGGTTGCAGTGGGCTAAGGAACGAAAACACTGGACACTGGAAGATTGGAAAAACATTGCCTGGTCTGATGAATCCCGGTTCCTGCTGTTTCACGCTGATGGAAGAACTAGGATATGGAGAAAACCACGAGTACATGCATCCATCATGCCGCGTGTCAACATTGCAGGCTGGTGGTGGTGGTTTGATGGTGTGGGGTGTGTTTTCATGGCACATATCACTTGATAAAAATGGAGCAATGTTTGAATGCCACAGGATATCTGAACATCATTGCCAATCAGCTGCATCCCTTAATGGCAGCAGTGTATCCATCTGCTAATGGATTTTTTTCAGCAGGATAATTCCCCATGTCACAAGGCTAGGATTGTCCAGGAATGGTTCTACGAACATGACAGTGAATTCAGCTTACTGCAGTGGCCTGCCCAGTCACCAGATCTCAATCCAATTGAGCACCTGTGGGATGAGATGGAACGAGCTATTCGGAGTAGAGATCCACTACCAGCCAACTTGACACAAGTGTGGGAAGCATTGGAGTCAACATGGGCCAGCATCCCTGTGGAACGCTTTCGACACCTTGTAGTCCATGCCCCAACAAATTGAGGCTGTTCTGAGGGCAGAAGGGGTGCAACTCAATATTAGGAAGGTGTTCCTAGTGTTTTGTACACTCAGTGTGTATGTGTGTGTATATGTATGTGTATGTGTATGTGTGTGTGTATGTATATATATATATATATATATAGATAGATAGATAGATAGATAGATAGATAGATAGATAGATAGATAGATATGGCCCCACGTAATTCAAAGTGAAAATATAGGGCACACAATGATCACTACATGGTGCTGGCTGTATTTCTATAAAGACTCTTTGGCTGGTCTACTGTGGATTTGGCTATATCGCTGTTCTGGAGTTGTCTCCCCATTTTTAGTCTAACTGCGCATGCCTTGGCAATATACATAGGCAATTTCACTTTCAAGTACTCTTCGTTTATGTTTATTTATGTACTTACGCTGTATCAGCTATATTTAAACAAAATGTATAAAGTCGTATTTACTATCCAACCTTGCCTCACTTATTTTCTTGACAGATTAATATATTAAATATGTACTGTAGACTCAGCCATAGTGGAAAATGAAATGTTCCTTAGGAAGACTGTTATTACCTCCAGGGTTTGGGCACTATATCCCTCTGTCTGTAACAATAGTCTTCCCTCAAGTCAATAATTTTCCACTATAGCCCTCCTCTCCAGTATATATGTTTATGTTTCACTTTGAATTGGGTGGAGCTCCTATTTACACATCTTCACACAGAGGCATGGGGTGAGACAGGGCTGCAGTCTGAGTCCAACACTATTCTACATCTACATCAATGAGTTGGCTAGAGTGCTGGAACAGTCTGCAGTCCCTGGTTTTACCCTCTCCACGACAGAAAATAAATTCCTCCAGTATTCAGGTGACCTGGTCCTGCTATCACCCATAGATCAGGGTCTTCAGCAGAGTGAGAAAAAGAAATAAGAAGAATGAATGAATCTGATTAAATTGACTTCATCAGTGTCATTCTGGTCTGCCAGACTAAGAAGTTTATGTATACACAATCTCAACAAAGAATATGGCACTTGTTATTATGCCTTGTTTATAACCAGCTAACTTAAAAAAATAAATAAATAAATAAAAATAATAATAATAATAATAATAATAATAATAATAATAATAATTAAAGTCCAGGAAACAAGGACATTCATTGATATTGATCGTGGTTATGTATAAAATCATACAATCCAGTTTAAGTTTGACTAATGAAATTGATCCCACAATGCATTCCCAATAAGATTTTTAAAAGTGTGTAGATCTGTTTGTTGGCTGCTGCCACCTGCTGGTGATATTATGTAAAAGCTACTGAGAAAAATTTAGAAAGCATCTTATCCAATTGTCATGTAACTTGGTATTAACATTTCTTTTCTTAAGTTATTGAGAATATCAGATTCTGGTGATATAGGGGGCGTTTGTCTGTATGTCACAGTTACAATTTTGAATGTCTGGATAATCTAATTTTGATAAAAACATTTTGTTGCTAATTCTTATTCTGTACCCTTTTGCACATACTTTTGGTATGTGCCATGATCACCTTTTTGCTCACATTCGTAGCTCTAATTTGGAATTTACAACATGTCTGTGTTGTTTTGCTTTTTCAGATACAATGCCAGGATCATAGCACACATGAAGAGGATGCATGGGATCTTGTCAGACAGATCTGAAAAGTTACACAAATGTCTGAAATATTTCAGGTATCTTGGGACCACATCTTAGTTGTGGAGTCTCAGAAGACGCTTTTTGACAATAAAAACAATACGTAGCCATCTTCCAGTCTGGAATCTCGGTTCCATGCAGTTAACTGCAATATGTATAATCTGTAAGCACGAAACTGATCAAGAATTAAGAGGATATATTTGTTAGTTATAAACAAGACCATATTAAATGCATATTTTTTTCTTTTTGTACTTTTTTTTACTAAAATGCCATGTGTTATGCAGATATACAATCCAGTGTAGTTCAGTATTTACTTATACCAGAACATATATTTTCTTATTACAATTGTGCATTACAATTAATGTGACTTTTCCAGTGCCAAATAACACGACAAAGCATTTTTTTTTTTGTTTAATGTCACTGTCTTTTCTACAAACTGTTTTTGTTCTTTGAGAATTGTGAATGAATTAGTAACCAATGGCAACAGGATTTGGTGTTATTCTTGGGGATAAATATAAATATAGCTGATACAGCATACGTAAGAATTGTCCGGGCTCTATTTAGCTATACTAGAAACAGAAATACAAGAAAGGTTAGGTCTCATTAATTTAAAATACAATTGCATTATGTGTTTCATCGTATTTTTTTTTTATATTATGTTTTAATTGTGAAATCATATATAATTTAATGAGATGGGTTAAATACTCATCTTCATATTTATATATATATATATATATATATATATATATATATATATATATATATATATATATATATATATATATACACACACACACACACACACACAGTGCCTACACCCCCTTTCACAATTTTCACCTTTTGTTGCCTTATAGCCTGGAATTAAAATGCATTAAAATTTGTTGTTTTTTTTTCATTTATCTATACATCCTAACCCACAACTTCCTGGTGAAAAAAGTATTCTAGTAATTTGTAGAAAATTTATTAAAAATAAAAACTGAAATAGCCTGGTTGGATAAGTGTCCACCGCCTTGTAATAGCAATCCTAAATTAGCTCAGGTGTAACCAATCAGCTTCAAAACCACACACCAAGTGGCCTCCACCTGTGTTAAATTGTAGTGATTCACATGATTCCAGGATATATTCAGCAGTTCCTGTAGGTTCCCTCTGCTGGGTAGTGCATTTCAAAGAAAAGACTCAACCATGAGCACCAAGGCACTTTCAAAAGAACTCCGGGACAAAGTTGCAACAGCTACAGGCTTTTATGGACAAACATGGTCAAAGTTTTCATGTGACAACAATATCCCAAGCACTCCACAAAACTGGCATATATGGTAGGATGGCAAGACGAAAGCCATTACTCAAGAAAGCCCACCTTGAAACCCATTTGAAGTATGCAAAAAATACTCAGGAGAGTCTGTAGCAATGTGGCAAAAAGTTTTGTGGTCTGACGAAACTAAAATGGAACTTTTTGGCCTAAATGCAAAGTGTTATGTTTGGTGCAAATCCAACACAGCGCATCACCCAAAGACACCATCCCTACTGTGAAGCATGGTGGTGGCAGCATCATGTTATGGGGATGTTTCTCATCTGCAGGGACTGGTGCACTTGTCAGGATAGACGGGAAAATGAATGGAGCAAAGTACAGAGAAGTCCTTGAGGAAAACCTGCTGCCCTCTGCAAGAAAGCTGAAACTGGGATGGAAGTACACCTTTCAGCATGACAGTGATCCGAAGCACACAGCCAAAGCTACACTGGAGTGGCTAAGGAACAAAAAGGTAAATGTCCTTGAGTGTCCTAGTCAGAGCCCCGACCTAAATCCAATCAAAAATCTGTGGCATGACTTAAAGATTGCTGTCCGTCAACGCTCCCCAAGGAACTTGACATAGCTTGAACAGTTTTGTAGAGAAGAATGGTCAAATATTGCCAAATCTAGGTGTGCAAAATTGGTAGAGACCTATCCCAACAGACTCACCACTGTAATTGCTGCCAAAGGTGCTTCCACCAAGTATTAACTCAGGGGGGTGGAGACTTAACCAATTATGATCTTTCAGTTTTGTATTTTTAATATATATAATTTTTTTCTCAATAAAAACTTTTTTTCCCCTTAACAGTGTGGAGCATAATGTGTAGATAAGTGGAAAAAAATCCTCATTTAAATGCATGAAACTCTGAGGCACTGACACAACAAAATGTGAAAAAAGTTCAAGGGGGTGTAGACTTTCTATAGGCATTGTGTGTGTGTGTGTGTGTGTGTGTGTGTGTGTGTGTGTGTGTGTGTGTGTGTGTGTGTGTGTGTGTGTGTGTGTGTGTGTGTTTCAGGTACATTTTTATTCCCTATATTTGGTACTGTATTAGGAATACATGACAGTAATCCTGGTAAATGATCAGTTAACTGCCGTTATTAAAATGCCTATAATGCCTACATTAACAAACAAACCAATAAATCAAGTGTACTATACATCCATTATGTGTCAAGTTTCAACTCACTCAGTTGCTTGTTCGATTTATACTGAATACACACACAATATTCATCTTGAAACAATATGAGGTACAGTATATGACAGTACATTGAACCATTGTAACCTTCAGTAAGGTTAACTTCTGTACACTGTAGTTATCATATTATTGTATTCAGTATACAACTTTTTGACAGTCATAAGACACACAGACAATACTATTGGGTAACAGTTAACACAGGAAGTGTTTATTCTTGTTCTTGTTACACTTGTTGTGTATCTATGTTGTATATTACTTTATAACTAATAATTCTTGAACTGTAACCTTGTATTAGTGTAACTTGTAACTGTCACTTTCGATAAATGCATCTGCTCAATAAATAAAAAAATAAAAATGGTTACACTTTCAAATTATAAGCAAGTTGCAACCTTACCAGCACCAGCATAATAAAAAAACAAACATATATATATATATATATATATATATATATATATATATATATATATATATATATATATATATATATATACACAGTGCCTTGCAAAAGTATTCAGACCCCTGACCAATTCTCTCATATTGCTAAATTACAAATGGTACATTGAAATTTCGTTCTGTTCCATATTTTATTTTAAAACACTTAAACTCAAAATCAGTTTTTGTAAGGTGGCATTGGTTTTATGTTGGGAAATATTTCAGTTTTTTATTTTTCTTAAAAATATCTTGCTTGCATAAGTATTCAACCCCCACACATTAATATTTGGCAGAGCCACCTTTTGCTGCAATAACAGCTTTAAGTCTTTTGGGGTAAGTATGTACCAGCTTTGCACACAGTGTCTGAGTGATTTTGGCCCATTCTTCTTGGCAGATTTGCTCCAGGTTGTTCAGGTTGGTGCCACAGATTCTCAATGGGATTGAGATCAGGACTTTGACTGGGCCACTGTAGGACATTCACCTTTTTGTTCTTGAGCCACTCCAATGTTGCTTTGGCCTTGTGCTTGGGATCATTGTCCTGCTGAAAGGTGAATTTCCTCCCAAGCTTCAGTTTTTTAGCGGACTGAAGGAGATTCTCTTGCAGTATTTTCCTGTATTTTGCTCCATCCATTCTTCCTTCAATTGTAACAAGATGCCCAGTTCCTGCTGATGAGAAGCGACCCCACAGCATGATGCTGCCACCACCATACTTCACTGTAGGGATGGTGTGTCTTGAGGCATGGGCAGTGTTAGGTTTGCGCCACACATAGCGCTTTGAGTTTTGGCCAAAAAGCGCTATCTTGGTCTCATCTGACCACAAAACCTTTTCCCACATCGCAGCTGGGTCACTCTCATGCTTTCTGGCAAACTCCAGACATGCTTTCAGATGGTACTTTTTGAGTAACGGCTTCTTTCTTGCCACCCTCCCATACAGGCCAGTGTTATGCAGAGCTCTTGATATGGTTGACTATTACTCCACTCCCAGCCACTGAACTCTGTAGCTCCTTCAAAGTGATTGTTGGCCTCTCTGTAGCTTCTCTCACAAGTCTCCTTCTTGTTTGAGTGCTGAGTTTTGAGGGACGGCCTTTTCTTGGCAGTGCCTGGGTGGTTTGATGCAGCTTCCACTTCCTGATTATTGATCCAACTGTGCTCACTGGGATATCCAAACACTTGGATATTATTTTGTACCTTTTCCCTAATCTATGCATTTGTATTACTTTATCTCTAACTTCTGTAGAATGCTCTTTGGTCTTCATTTTCCTTCAGATTCACAGCCTTATATATATATATATATATATATATATATATATATATATATATATATATATATATATATATATATAGTACTGTGCAAAAGTTTTAGGCAGGTGTGAAAAAATGCTGTAAAGTAAGAATGCTTTCAAAAATAGACATGTTAATAGTTTATATTTATCAATTAAAATGCAAAGTGAGTGAACAGAAGAAAAATCGACATCAAATCAATATTTGGTGTGACCACCCTTTACCTTCAAAACAGCATCAATTCTTCTAGGTACACTTGCACAGTTTTTGAAGGAACTCGGCAGGTAGGTTGGCTCAAACATCTTGGAGAACTAACCACAGTTCTTCTGTGGATTTAGGCAGCCTCAGTTGCTTCTCTGTCTTCATGTAATCTCAGACAGACTTGATGATGTTGAGATCATGGCTCTGTGGGGGCCATACCATCACTTCCAGGACTCCTTGTTCTTCTTTACGCTGAAGATAGTTCTTAATGACTTTCGCTGTATGTTTGGGGTGATTGTCATGCTGCAGAATACATTTGGGGCCAATCAGATGCCTCCCTGATGGTATAGCATGATGGATAAGTATCTGCCTGTACTTCTCAGCATTGAGGAGACCCGTTTGCCCGTTTCTTTGTGCTTCTTCAAAAGATCTTGGACAGCACATCTGGAAACCCCTGTCTGCCTTGAAATTTCTGCCTGTGAGACCTTGCTGATGCAGTATAACTACCTTTTGTCTTGTTGCTATGCTCAGTCTTGCCATGGTGTATGACTTTTGACAGTAAACTGTCTTCAGCAACCTCACCTTGTTAGCTGAGTTTGGCTGTTCCTCACCCAGTTTTATTCCTCCTACACAGCTGTTTCTGTTTCAGTTAATGATTGTGTTCAACCTACATATTGAATTGATGATCATTAGCACCTGTTTGGTATAATTGTTTAATCATACACCTGACTATATGCCTACAAAATCCCTGACTTTGTGCAAGTGTACCTAGAAGAACTGATGCTGTTTTGAAGGCAAAGGGTGGTCATACCAAATATGGATTTGATTTAGATTTTTCTTCTGTTCACTCACTTTGAATTTAGTTAATTGATAAATATAAATCTATTAACATGTCTATTTTTTAAAGCATTCTTACTTTACAGCATTTTTTCACACCTGCCTAAAACTTTTGCACAGTACTGTATGTGTGTGTGTGTGTGTGTGTGTGTATATATATATATATATATATATATATATATATATTTTAGGTCTGCAACCCCGTTCACATATGTGATTGAAAAGAAGGCCTAAAATGTGGCAAACTACTTTTTTTTGTGTCAAATCTTTTACAGTAATCCAAGGATTTTGCCGGGCTGCTCGAACGATTCTTCTTCCAGATTTTTCAGAAGATTTATCTTTCTTGGTCTTCCACAGCTGGAGCTAGTTGCAGTAGTTCCTGTTCTCCTGTGCCTGTCAATAATAGCCCACACAGTGCTTTTTGGCAAACCAAGTCTTTCTGCTATTTTTCTGGTAGTTTCTCCTTTTTTGTTTAGTTGTATCACTGCCATTTTGAGATCATTGTTGTTCTCTTTAGTTTTAACAATTTTTGTTGCTTTTTTGAATCACAAGTGTCCAATGTTATTTTTCTGTAGTTATCATCAGTTGTTGGTTTCAATCATGATAATTGTCAATAATTAGCAATGAATGGGTTTCATACTAAATCTGTTAATTGCCCAAATATTTTTGTCCAAGTGTGAAATTAGTTTTTGCATGTTATTTTTCATTTTATGCATGTTATGTCATAATTTGTTGTTTTATTATAAAGCTGAATCTCTAATTTATATCTTTCAGTAGAACAAGTAGAAATTATAGAAATGACCATTTGATTGACAGAAACCATTCAGTGGCAGTTATGAATTCTGTAGTATTCAAGCCAGTTTCATTTATACCAATGTATATTGCTTTGCAGTCTATCATGTGCTGTTGCATTTACTTCTACCTTCATTTCTACCTTCCCAAGATTTGGCATCTCTCAGTGCTGGCTTAACAATAAAATTAACCAAGGGAAAAAAAAATGTTTATAAATTGTTGAAATTTGAACCAATTTGAAAAGTTTGCTATATATTAAAAACAGTTAAGTGTAGTAAAGCAATGGAAATTGCAGAGATGATCTTGCCTTGGATTTGATATACTGTACATGCTGGAGGCCGAGTAATAAATATTTGTTCTTGTTTCCAATTTATGTCACCAGTCTAGGCAAGAATAGTAAAGCACAGAGAGATATGGTAAAGTATATTTAAAAACGTATCGAACTATGGCAAATGCGTAGTATAACCATGAGAAAAATGTACATTTACTGTGACATTAAAATTGGTTGAATTTCCATCGGGAGGAATACACATTTACTGGTTTCTTCTTGGATACCATGAAATATTCCTGTTTGCTTGAGCACTGATCAGAACAAAAATCAATTCTTTTTTTTTTTTTTTTTTAACTATTTCATTGTCCTTTTTTTTGCCTTTTTACCATATATACAATACACAATGAGGCAATATACAATGCAAAAACACCATATTATAAAAAATGGTCATGTTTATATCATTTATATGAGCCAAGTAACAGTGCAAGATAAAAATATTCTTTAAAAGTGTTTTCATTGCATGTTGTTTTACATATTTCTAGAAATTTTATATAAGAAGAAACTGAATTTTTGAAGGAGGTTAAGAGGTGTGTAAGAACTTGCATTTATTTATGGATATAACATTTTAGTAATGATAATTCCCCTTTAAATTAATTCCACCTATAATATCCCCATAAGTAGTTATTGGTAATATAGCAGTATGTATCAGTAACCATATCCATAATAAGGACATGAAAAATTACACTCAGAATTCACAAGACTGACATCCCGTCAGTCAAATGTATTTGTTGATAACCAATCAGATTCAAGAAACAGAGAGCCATGCTTCAGCAATACACAATCATTTATGAGTCAGAACAAAAACATATCAGCATCAATAGAACAAAAATAAGCGAAAGCCAGTCTTTGGCCATAGAATACCAGTCTCACCTGTTGGGAGTGGTAGCTACAGTAGCCTAAATTGTCTGACACCTGGCCTCTTGTTTCTGTGAGAAGGGTGATCACTAGACTCCTTATTTTCCAATGTGGATGGTTCATGTGAGTCAGGGTGATTTATTTTGTCATGGTATTGGTAACTCTGGTAATGATAACTCTTGTGGATATGTGAGTTACTGGTATGCTTTTTTTAATAGAGCACTTTTAAACATTAATGGGTAAATTGTAGTATTTTGTTTTCCATAATTTCGCAAATCCGTTATCTAGACTGTTTATTTCATACTAACAAGATTTTATTAAAGATTACACTTTGTTTTGTAGACATGTTTGTCAGAGAAAAAAACTATAACAGATCCCCAAAAAAGTAATTGTTGATATTTGATATATTGCCACAACAGCATATGAGGGATGCGTCAGAATCACATAACCCAATGGTATCAGCTTACACCCTCAAGGACCCTTGTGCCTAAGGCAGAGCAGGATCTACCACATTAAGGTGGTAGAACCTGGAGAAATTATGCAGCGAAGCCCAGCTAGCAGCAGTACAGATATCGGACATCGAGGCCTCTCTGAAGAGGGCTCAAGATGTAGCCAACCCTCTAGTGGAGTGTGCGGCTACCCTGCCAGGTGGGGGCAAGCCAGCACCATCATATGCAGTCGAGACTGTGTCCACAATCCAATGTGACAGACGCTGCTTTGAGAGGGGCTGTCCTAGGGTCCGTGTCCCGTGACAAAGAGCTGGTCAGATTCACATAGAGCTCTTGTCCTGTCCACGTAGCATCTTAGTGCCCACACTGGGCAAAGGAAATTCAATCTCTCATCCTCTGTTGAAGCAAACGGTGGTGGATGGAAGGACTCTAGTTCCACAGACTGATTAATGTAGAAGGCTGTGATCACCTTGTGGAGGAAAGGTTGGTGCGTAGAGACAGCCTTCTGCCATCCTCCCAAATATGCACACAGGAGCTGTGCACAAACAGAGCCTGCAGCTCACTGACCCGCTTAGCAGAGGTGATAGCCACAAGAAAGGCTGTCCTCATAGACAGGTACTTCAACTCTATCGGCTCAAATGGGGCCTTCGTGAGAGCCCCCAATACAATATTAAGGCTCCATTTGGGGAGAACTGTCCTCCTGGAGGGAGTAATCGCAAAGTGCCTTTAAGAAATCCGGTAGCCAAGAAATGCCTATCCGGAGACACTGAATCTATGGGGGCATGGCGCGCATAAATAGCCACTAAATAGACCTTCAAAGTGGAAGGTGACCTACCAGCATCAAGCAGTTCTTGCAGAAACTAAGATGACTGGCATAGGTTAAGATATTGGGTCATGGCTTCCAGCCAGACACCAAACTTGGAAATACCGCCACTTATAGGTGTACAAGACCTAGTGGAATCTTCCCTAGCGCTTTGGAATGTACCCACAACCGCATCTGTTAGCCCTAGGGCTAACCAGTGGTCCCTTTCAGGGACCAGACCCATAGCCGGAACCTGCCCGGTTCCAGGTGCCATAGAGTCCCTTTTGCCTGACTTAGGAGATCCATGCGCAGTGGGATCTCCCAGGGCTGGCCGTGTAACAACTGGCACAGGGACTAAAACCAGATTCTCCTGGGCCATTTGGGGGCCACTAGGAGAACTGACGCTTCCTCTAACCGAGGTATAGGTGGGAAAGTGTTCAAAAATGCTTTGGGCCATCTGCCGAGACGAAGAGACCGACCTGTGCCTTCCCAAATGCGCTCCACTGTCTGAGGGTGGAGTCGCCACTCTGACAGATGCAGACCCTTCCTGGAGAGGAGGGACAGCAAATTCCTCTGAGCCCATGTTAATAGCCTGAAGGCCATGCGATGCAACCCCGATGGTGGACATACGCCACCACTGTCGTGTTGTCCGTCCAGATCACCACATGTGTACCGCTCAGCACCGGGAGTAAGTGGTTGAGAACAAGGGTTTATGTGCAAGTATGTCTAGCAGTCTCGCCAGGATATGCGTACTCCTCTACTTTCCCAGACCGCCTCACAACCCAAGTTGGAGGCATTTGTCATCACCACTTGACAATTTAACACTACTCCCATTTGTACACCCTCGCGCAGGTGAGAGGTAGTCCTCTACCAGTGTAGGACTGCCGAGTATGCATGAGACAGTCAGCCGAGAGTGTCTGTCGTGTTTGGTGTTGAGGTTGAACGCACTGAGCCACGCTTGTAGCGGGTGCATGCGAAGCAGACCCAGCTGAATGGCCTATGCGGCTGCAGCCATCAGACCCAATAGTTTCTGGCACAATATGAGGGTGTCCTGCAATCCCTGTTGGAACAGGACTGGGAACAGATCAGCCAGTCGTTGAGACAGTTTATTACTCTGATCCCCTGCAGCCGCAGGAGGGTCAGGATAGCATCCACGCACTTTAATAGCAGGCCGAATGGCAGAACAGCAAACTCGTAAATGCTTCTCTGAAAAGAGAAGCAGTGAAACGCTATGCTCTGGACAAATAGGAATGTGAAAGTACGCGTCCCGTAATTTCAAGGCGGTGAAGCAGTTGCCCGGCCGCGTGCACTGTGTGTACCAAGCACCGCACGCACCATGTACCGTGCAGCACTGTGTTTGTGCACTGACGCTATAGTGCTGGGCACCATGTGCCGTATGCAGTGAGCACCAAAGAACCAAGGGCTATGCATGCGCCGCGGTACCGAAGCACTGGGGGAGCAGCTACGCAATTGTGCCCACCCTAACCACATGGACACACACACCTGGTCATGCCACTTTAAAGCCTTACTTGAAAACAGTCAGCAAAAATAATTTCTTAACAACTTCACACTGCTGTGAGATACTAATTGAAAATGTGTAAATTGTTTATTTCTGGTGGTGGTTTTGGGTGCATTGTTCTTTCTGAAATATAATGGGCTAATGACAATGTGGAGTGAATATAGTTCTTTGTAATGGATTCATAGTCTATCAATAAATCGTGATACTTTATTTACATAGTACATTGGGGCGGATGTAAGGATAGGCGTAGTGCAAACAATTGCGGTTGCAAAATCCAAATTGCCTAGCAGCCAGGCAATTATTTAGCACTGTGGCCTATATAAGCTTAAAAGCAATGCAAATGACTCAACACGCACAAATAATGAGCTGCAGTCATGATAACAAGGGTCGCAAACAGCCTAGAGGTAAGGTGAGGTAGGAGTCTAGAGAGCAGTAGGCGCTGTATGAGATATTTGGAGCAAGAAATAAAGAACCACCTGGACTGACTTATATATTTCAGGGCTTGAATTTCAGCGCAGGATCGCGGGAATCGCGCATTTTCCAAGTTGGTCCTGCATATCTGCAACTTTCAGTGCAGGAAAATCCCACAGAGGTATTTTAAGAAAATTTGATATTGATTTCCGAATTTTGTGTCTCAATTTTTGTAGCTGTGTCACAAAGTGTGGGTGGCGTCAGACCAGAAACAGGAAAATAAACAGAGAGGTGGAGTTTGGTTGAGCTGAGCGAATGCTTTCGCTCAGCATTTAATAAATAAACAGAACAGAAAATAAACGGTGGTAACAAACACGGCACATGCAGCCAAAACAAAGAGACAAACAAACGGACTAAAACTAAACAAAAATACGGTGAGCAGATATTTTCTAATATTATTATGACCGCAATTACTACCTCCGTCTCCTATCCCATTCTCCACTCACCGAACACCCAATCGTGAGTGGGTGAAAACATGTTGCTTTTATGCAGCTGTACCAAGACTCAATTGCTAATCAATCATTCAATTGGAGTCTCTGTACAACTGCACGTGAATTAATAAAGTTCAATTCCCTGTGCTCACATATTATTACTTTTTACTTGCACATGAAGTGCTGTGCAATCCTCGTGCCTAAATACAAATATACATTTTAAACACTTGTGTTACAGACCTGTTTATATCCCGTGTACCAATGGCTATACACCAACATTTAACACATCACATGCAACATATAACAAATAATATACACAGGGGAGGGAACTTTGTCACATATACCCCCCCACCCCGTGCAAAGCACACATGGCCTCAATGGCCACCTCCCCCCTTAAAAGCCCAAAAGTCCAGCACAAAGTCCTGGGCCAGGACCGGAGGCTTCAAGGGGCCCACAGGTCGTAAGGCTGTCAGCAGCAATGCTGACAGCGGGGTGGCATACTCCTGCCAGGGTAGTCCTGGCAGCGGAAAAGCTGCTTGGGGGGTGGTCTCCTTACCTCCCCCCTTCCTTGGAGCCGGCAGCTCCTCTTGGTGGGGCTCCAACCACAGTACTTCCAGCAGCAAAGAAGCTGCAGTGGGAGCAGGTCTCGTGACCTCCCCCACTATCTCCGGCAGCAAAACTGCTGCAGTGGGAGCAGGTCTCCTGACCTCCCCCACGATCTCCGGCAGCGAAACTGCTGCAGTGGGAGCAGGTCTCCTGACCTCCCCCACAATCTCCAGCAGCGAAACTGCTGCAGTGGGAGCAGGTCTACTGACCTCCCCCACAATCTCCAGCAGCGAAACTGCTGCTGGGGTTGGTGGTCTGCAATCCTCCTGCCCCTTCTTCGTGGCCGACAGCTCCCCTTGGTGGGGTTCCGGCCACAGTACTTCCTGCTGCGATGCAGAGCAACAGGCAGCCCCAGGCGATGCGGAGCGGTGGGCAACCCCAGGCGATGCTGAGCGGCGGGCAACCCCAGGCAATGCTGAGCGGCCGGCATTCTTGGGCGAAGCGTGGCAGGCATCCTTGGGCAAAGCGTGGCAGGCATCCTTGGACGAAGTGAGGCAGGCATCCTTGGGAGGAGCGAGGCAGGCATCCTTGGGTGAAGCGAGGCAGGCATCCTTGGACAAAGCAAGGCAGGGAGTCAGGACAAGCTGGGGTGCGGGTGTTGGCCCTCCTATCGGCCACTGCAGCCGGGCAGTTCTATACAAGGGCTGCTGAGGACCGCCAGCATCTAGTCCTGGTCCTTCTGGTGCAGGGAGAGGCAGCTCCTGCTCCTCTCCCCCTGATGGAGGTGGAGACAGAGGCAGCTCCAGCTCCTCGTGATGGTGGGGGAAGTGATACACAGCAGGCATTCACCCTCTGCTGGTGGAGAAAGTGATACCAGCAGGCATTCATCCTCTGCTGGTGGGTAAAGTGATACCAGCAGGCATTCACCCTCTGCTGGTGGAGGAAGTGATACCAGCAGGCATTCACCCTCTGCTAGTGGCGGAGGCAGAGGCAACTCCTGCTGCTCTGCTCCTGCCGATGGAGGTGGAGGAGGCAGCTCCTGCTACTCTGCTCCTGCCGGTGGAGGTGGCGGAAGCAGAGGCAGCTCCTGCTGCTCTGCTCCTGCCGATGGAGGTGGCGGAGGCGTGTAGTCTCCTGCCAGTGAAGGTGGCGGAGGCAGAGGCAGCTCCTGCTGCTCTGCTCCTGTCGGTAGAGGAGGCAGAGGCAGCTCCTGCTACTCTGCTCCTGCCGGTGGAGGTGGCGGAGGCAGAGGCAGCTCCTGCTGCTCTGCTCCTGTCGGTAGAGGAGGCAGAGGCAGCTCCTGCTACTCTGCTCCTGCCGACAGAGGTGGCGGAAGCAGAGGCAGCTCCTGCTGCTCTGCGCCTGCCGGTGGAGGTGGGGTGTAGTCTCCTCGCAGTGGAGGTGGGAGCGGCGTGTAGTCTCCTGGCACCGGAGGTGGGAGCGGAGTGTGTAGTCTACCCTTGTTACAGGGGACTTGTGCGGCTCTCCCTCACTTGCAGGGGACTGGTGCAGCTCTCCCTCCTGCTCTGGAGACAGTGGTGGAACTTCTCCCTCTGGCGCTGGAGACGGCAGCAATGGCTCCTCTCCCTCTGGCGCTGGAGACGGCTCCTCTCCCTCTGGCTCTGGAGGCGAAACCAGCAGGAATTCTTCCTCTGCCGATGGAGACTTTGTCACAAGCTGTTATGGAAGATTACATTTAAATGTGCAAATTAATCTTTTTTTCTGTTTTTTCATCTCAGATAGTAGACGTTTTAACAAAAAAGGAATAGCTAGAGTCAAATTGGACCTGTACAAATTGAACCCCGAGGACTTCATTGGGTGTCTCAACATCAAAGCAGCATTCTACGAGATGTTTACAATGTCATAAAACATTAAATGTATTGGAGCAAAACGTGCTGAAGTATTTGTCTGGTTTGAATCTAATATATTAAGTTACCACTGTTGTGTACAGCTAACTTCCTTTACAGAGCAGAGCAATTGTAAAAACATACTGCATTTGCCTCAATAAGAAGGGAAATATTTCACATGGATGTCACAGTGTAAAATTAGATGAGTATTTTAAGCTGTGAAGTATTCTGAGCCAGGACAATAGCACTGTGAAAAATCAAAAGTCAGTTAAAAATCAATTAAACAATTAACACATTTGTGCACACGCAAGTTGGGCTAGGTCCTTTGACCCCTGAATAGTGTCTACCTTATTGGACTGGGCACCTTTCAAGATGATAAGGCAGCCATCCATGCTGGTATTGCCCATAAGTTACATGAGACAGACCATCCTTCTTTCTTGACTTGCAAAATCCCCACATAATCCAACTGAACACCTTTGGGATGAACTGGATCAATATATATATAGGTTCTTATCATTCTTTCCTACATTGTGAATTACCCATGATATTCACACAGCTTTAAGGATTATTGACCATTTTTAAAATGGTCAATATCCATAATATTTTAATGAAACTTTTCAGTGTCGCTATATATTTGAAACTTATACACTTAAACTATACACTTGAAAAGTGCCTTTTATGAGTTTCATGTCATGACGTTTGTAATTCTTTATGCAATTGTTGTAATATAAGATCTGAGGATTTTTCACGGTGGTATCTGGCTGGCTTATGAAGCTGCGAATTAGCATGTGTTCTGGAAATAGGGGACATTAAGTTTGAAAGTTAATTTCAGAATGGTTGATGGATTAAATAAGTTCTGAATGCATGGGTATATTATAGACTGTTGTGAAAGGAGGAGTCTAGAACGTTATCATGAGTTATGTTTTAAAAATACACTTCAAGAGCCGCCCAACAAAGATTACAAAGGTTAAAAATTGACCTGCTGGAAGCTAGATTCTCAAAACGTATTTTTATACGTAATAGTACCCAAACCAGAAACAGACTTGTGAGATATCCAATTTAGAACACTTTAAGATGTTTCTTGTAAAAAAAAACAAAAAAAAAAAAACTTCAGGCTCTGAATTCCTTCAGAATTATGCTAGATTTATTTTTGTAACTGTGTTTACATTCCCTGGTGAATCTCTTTTAAAATAACAAAACATTTAAATAACAGTATACACTCTGTAAATCGTTCTCACATCTGTGTACGTGAATGTGATTACTATGCTTGTTAAGCATTCCTGTGAGTGGAGCTTGTATGAGTTTGCAAATCCGCCACAGTCCCATTTCTAGTTTAATTCAGATCCTGACGAGCTCCTCTTCATTCTTGGGCATTTCTATTTTTGTTTCAAAGGAGTGGTGACAGCCCTTGGATTGGTTAGGGAAGATATCATGTGACAAGAAGGCTGTGTGTTTCTGAGAACTGGTTTGAGAAGTCATCAGTATTCATAGTCCTGGTGTACCTTATAACAACAATGTTATTGCAGTTTGTGAAGAAAACTAATTCTAGCAAATTTACTTTTATTTATTGGGCCTACCACTGTAGTAGTATAGAGACATCATCCTTCTTAATTTGTAACAACGTTTTGTTTTATTTTTCAATCATGAACCAAGTTTGATCAAAATGCATATAACACAATACCAGCCTTCAAAGGTTCAGTCACATTATTGATAGAAGTAGTATAACAAATGTGATTCTACCCAAACCATCATCGTTTTCACTCAAACCAGACTGAAGTAAAACCTATAATAATAGACCTGGATTCGACACAGACCCGAAGAATAATGTCTTATGTGCTTTTCTGTCTTTCCCCATAATGTAAACTATATATGGTTGTAGAAACATTGTGTGGGGGTATTGACAAAGATACATACACACACACACACACACACACACAAAAGGATATATACAACATATATTATTTTATTATTTATTGCATTTATATAATGCTTTTTATACAAAAGTATAGCAAAGCACTCTACAATACATAGCAGAAATTAAGAACAAACCACAATACATGTATATACAACTGCCACAGTCAGAGCATTTAAATGACACTGTACACATAATAATACAAAAGCAGCAATTTTAAGGTTACATTAAAACCCGCTAAGATAAGAAAGCCATTTTATAAAAGTATGTTTTTAGTAGTCAGAGTATTCCATAATTTAGGAGCTCTATAAGAAAAAGCCCTACCTCCTGTGTTGCTTTTGTTGACCCGCATCCTGTGATCTCACCTGTGATTTCCTGGTTTTAGTCAGAATTCTAGCGGCTGTATTCTGAACAAGCTGCAAGCAGGATGCTACACGTTTTGGAACACCAGAAAAAAGTGCATTAAAATCATTTATTCTAGATGAAACAAAGGCAGGCCCCAGTCTCTCGGTATCAGAAATGGAAATAATTGGTCTAAGTTTGGCTATATTTCTTAAATGACAAAAAGATAATTTAGTAACTTCCCTAATATGAGTCTCAAATGATAGATCAGGAGCAAAAGATGACCCCCAAACTCTTAATTTCTAGTTTAAGTTTTGATGAGAGACCGAGAAAGGTTGTTTAATAATGGGTGTATAATAAACCCACAACTATGCTTCTGAACTAGTTCTAGCAAGTTCACAGGCAATACCAGGTGGCATTCCCAAATCTCAGCGGCACCCTCATTCCTGACACACACACCCAGACAGTCTGGCCTGGCCAGTACAGCTGCTCTAGGAGGCTGAGTATACCCAAGACTAAACCGTTCACACACCTGCCCCCCCCCCACACACACACACACACACACACACACACACACACACACACACACACACACACACACTATCCAGTGGCTTAAACAGGATTTTATTTTAAGAAAAATGCTCTGCACGCTCTGGGGTACGATTATCAAAAACTAGAGGATAGTTACTTCTGGATCTTCCCCATCTCAGATTCTTTTGATATTGCATATGGATGATCAATTCTTTGTTTGGGAGCGGTAGTTAGGAGGAGCTGGGAGTAGCAGGCTGTACCCTCCGCTAGTACACCGTGATAGCACTGCTTGGGTGCGTTTCTTTTGTTTGTCAATGGATTTGTTTGTTCAAACCTTTATTTTGGCCCTCATGTCTTGTTTATTTGTCTTTGTTAAACACACTTAAACTGCAGCTTTTTGTGACTCTGAATCTCATTCTTAACGCTATCCTGCTACATTCACCCTCAGTTCATACTGCACAAGATGACATCTCATAAATAATAAGACACTCTACACATGATGTATTAGCTTCTGAGGCAAAATCTCTCCCAAAAATAAAATGTTGAATAAAAACACTTGGCAACGTCATGAGAGTGTAACGGTGACTTTCTTGCACCTCTTATTTTGCATTTGCTTTTCCAGGAAGGTGCGTCGTTGCCAGGTTGCTGGCCAGTTCTTTCTGTACGGTTCCACTTACGTGTTATAGTTTGCCAGAGATGAACCCACGGCGTCCTGCTGTTGACTGAATCCCTGACGAGACCAATGCCTGTACCCTTCTCTAGTATGCTACATTGTGAATAGGTTGGTCCAGTGGTGTATCCTTTTGTACTGATGATACTGGGTTAGCACACTTGCTACATTTAGATATTAATCGGTAAACTCGTTAAACGTCAAATTCCCCCCCAAAAATGAGTTAGACTGAAATAAATGTATGTAGGTTAAATGTTGGTAAATACACTCGCTTTTTTTTTTTTTCTTACCAAAAATAATCATTTAGAAATCATCTCTCGTATGTGTAGTTTTTGTACTTACTTTCTGTCCTGTCTCTGTTCTGCTCAGAATGGCTGGGGGTCGCTGTCAATCATCTCAGTGGTCGTTCTGTAGTTTCACTGTTACTGTCACTGTCACTTTCACCCTGTTCTGACATCGTTGACTGAAGCTGTGCTAGAATGCTGTCATTCATTTAAATGACTGTCAATCATCAAGACCTGCACCGACTGTGCACTTTCATTACCCTGACCGACAGCTGAAGTCTCCAAAGCAGGACAAAGCGGACCAGTCTGCCTTGCCTTCCAGTGATTCTCTAGACTCGGAATAATAAGTGCAAGTTAGTTCTATTCAACTATCAAATGTTTTATTCTGTGCATATTTTTACAAATAAAATTTATGCAATAAAAGTATGTGTAGGCTGTGTTTTCTACGATTTATTTGAAAACATTTTTAAATTTGTTTAGGATCTTTATCTCTACAAGGTATAGCTCTGCTGTAACCAAACGTTATTTCAATTAGAATGTTGGTAACCATGGCTTTGTTGCATGTTGAATGTGATAAAGGGGTTTCGCTAAATGAGACGTTTCTCAATGGATAAAAATTAGTTTTTTTTTTGTTTTTTTTTTAAAGCATAATGGTCAATTTCACCCATTCTCTGCTTGAATTGAAAATAAAGCGCTAAATTCTTTCTAAAATAAGCGTCGATATTAATCGTCGATTTGGCAAAGAAATACAAATTGAATAGTAGCAAGCCTACTTTCAGCCTTTGGTAAATACATATTTCACTGTCTGTTCAGTAAACATGTTCATGATAACTGTTTTGAGTCATGGTTGTATTTATCTTTTGCACCAAAACTGATTCTATTATTATTTATACACATGTATTACTGATTTATTCTGTAAGTTGTTTACATATTATTCCGGTATCAGTTTTTCTGTGAACTCTGTTCTTGTGCTGCGACAATCAGATTTTCTTATTCATTTTATCATAACAGGAAGGTTTCCGTCTTGTTTACCTCAGGTGGAGCTGCTCTGTTTTGTTTGTTCTTATTTAACAACAACAAAAAAAGAAACAAATGGGTATTTCCGATCTCTGGTGGAAAGGGTAATTTTAGCCTTTTTAGTAATAAAAAGCTAAAGGTTTTCTTTTATTAGTTGATTGTATCTTCTACAGACAATTTAACAAAAGTAATGTAAAACACCATGGCATATCAAGCAAGACTGATCTTGACATTACTTGAATATCTATGAATGTACAATACCTCAGTAGTGAATACCTATTCCTTTTGCATGGATAGCAGTTTTCAATTACAATGCATTATGGTTGCAAACTGTCTTTCGTACATTCATATAGAAACCATTATTATTATTATTATTATTATTATTATTATTATTATTATTATTATTAATAATAATAATAATAATAATAATAATAATAATAATAATAATAATAATAATAATAATAAGTACAAATAATAATATAAACATAATAATAGCTGGAAGTGTATAAAATAATCATTGAAAAAGTATGTTAAACTGTTGTACTGTTCCATTTTGTATAGGACAATGTTTTCTAATAAAACAAGCTGTTTTTATTTTGTTTCTGCTTTGGTTAAGTATATTTGAATTGTGTAGTTTCTGCAAAGAAATGTAACTGTGTGTGTAGATGAGTGTGATTTCAGTCAGTTGGTATGTCCAGAACCATGTTCTATAAGGGTTAGTTTTCCACTTGTTACTTTGGTGTAACACTTACTTTGTTTACCCATATCCAGTTATGAAAAAAAACAACGTTCTGAATGGGATGAAGAATATATGAAGCAATATTATTGCTATTCAGAGTTACAGTCATTACAGTGTTATTTAAATATTGTATCTCTAGATATCATGAACACAGACCACTTCTATCATATGTCGTTTTTTAAATAGCTGATAAAATACTTTTTAATTGCATATTTACACCATGATAGCAACTCATAAAGCAGATGCATCATGAGACTCAGATTAGCATTCCTAACCAGCAAGCTACAATGGCTCATCCCTGCTACAAAGGATGAAACTGTCTCAAGGAATCATTAGAACCTTGAACTCAGGCTCAGAGGTGTGCTAGGCAGTGACAATGTACCTGTACACCTGGCCAGTTCAATCTGTACACCCAAGGAAATAAATAAAGTACATACATTCTGAAAATAGTTGCACACGTTTGTTTAGGTAAGTCCAGGTCCTGTTCTAAACCCTGAAAAGTTCCAATATACTAAGGTGTCTGGTGAAATGCAGCCAATTTTATTCCCCATTAAAAAAACAATAGTTTTTACAAATCAATGAGTTTTATTGTGTGGGCAGCATTTAGAGTAATCCCCAGGCTCTTTTTGCTGCAGTCTGTAACAAATGGTCCATGAAAACTGAATATTCTTTGTGCACAGACAGTGGGGGTGGCTAGCTGGCAGCAGGCCTCACTGACCGGTTACATTCCGGACATGAATGAAGCGTTACATCACCAGAACTGATAATAACCTTTAAAAACAAATCTGGACAATAAATACAGTTCAACAGTAGAATGTTCTTAAGATTTGCTATGGATTACTAGTGTATTTTAGTTATACCATAGTGATACAATTTGTTTGTAAAAATGTTACAACTGTGGTACCGTAGCTGCTTTGTATGCTTTTGTATCCCTAAGATTTAAAGATGTATTTCCCTGGTCTTTATATGACTGTACTATTTTCACTGCTTGTCATTGTACTGTTGAACTGGTAATGATTAAAAAAGTATTTGATAGCAAAACAAAATGGCGTTTCTTTAGATGAGATTTTAAAATTGAATAATATGAATACCAAAACAATTTCCTGGTTTCTGTATTAATTTGTACAGCTGCAGAGAATCTTTTGACAGAAGTACCAAGAAGATTTCTAAAAACCAGAATAGCTTTCTTTCCTGTTTCCTTCATCAGAAGAACCCAAAGCAAGAGTGTAACTGAATAAAGCATTGTTGTCTATTGTTCATGCACTTCCTATGAGTAATAGGTGACCATGTGCTTGAATCTTATGTTCAGATCAGACAGTCACAAGGCAAGGAAAGTCAATTATTTTGCAGCATTCATATATAAGTGCAGAAATAAACTAAAAACTGCAGGCGTGTACAAAAGGGGAAAATGTTACAATGCTAGTAGGAAACAAATTAGATACACACAACAAGCAGCTTTGCCGAATTCCTTTCTCCTGAAAGTAATGGCTGAGGGTTGTGTCAGGATTAAATATTGTTCTGTGTTGTATGGAAGGCAGTAACAGAGACCATGTAAATAGAATAGTACAGCTTTTGTTTTATTGTTCTTTCATACTGCTATTACTTACTGTCATGCAGTTTCTGAATAATAAAACCACACAATAAATACATATATGTGTTAATACTGGCTACTTTTCTCTTTTAGCAGTAATTACATAAATTGCTTGTCTTTGCAGTGGCTCAGTTAAAGGAATGCTTCACCAGCATAGTTAGTAAAAATAAATATATCCTAATTTAAACCCTGGAGTATTTCCCTGACACGGATTGTGCTGTATGATGTTACAGAACCCTCTGCAGTGTTTAAAAGAAACACTGTGTTTTTGCTGCATTCCCTGTTGTCCATATCACTTTTTTTTTTTTTTTTTTTTAATTCTCATATCACAGGTAAATAAACTAGGGATTTACTTTTTTCAACTTTTACTCTGGAACATTTTCCAGGTGAAAGATAAATTTTTCTTCTAAAGTTCGCAGTGCATTCAGTTCATGCTGTGTCCTGCAACAATGCTGATTGAAATGAATGGCTTATTGTGGGAACAGAAAATCAGCGTGATCTGGATCCTATACTGCGATCCTCAGAACACATTTTTTTTTTCAACCTCACAAATGCCCCCAAATAAATGTTGAGAAATGTATTGCCCAGTTAATTTATGACCCATAATGTGAGTCAAAAATAAAAATATATTTTAAAACATAAATCTAAATATGGATAACATGGGACACAGCAAAGGTAATAATGTGCTTCTTGCAAACACCTGAAGACAGGTCCGCACGTACATTAGAAGTGGTTTCAATACCTGTATATATATATATATATATATATATATATATATATATATATATATATATATATATATATATATATATATACACACACACACACACACACACACACGTGTGCTGTATTTAACGGTAATTTAATAAAACAGATTTTATTGTGTAGAAACATAGAAAAGCTGATGAAAAAATTTGTATAATTATACTGAAAAGTAGACAAGCATATTTTCTTAAGGGAATTATGTAACATATTTAAAAAAATAAAATATAACACGTTAACCCAGCAATACCAAAGAACACTGTTTAACAAGCATGTCAGTAATAACAAGTACTGTAAATTCAAAATTAGAGCTGTATGATCTAAAACAAAGCATCTACAGAATAATAAGGAATATGAATACATATGTATTTCAGCCCCAGTAGGGGATATTAAGCACTCAGATGGTAGTATTGACCTACTGTATCCCAAGCCCCCTTTTCTAGTGTGTTTTATGTATCAGAGGCTGTCACCTGTAACTTGGCAGCTGTTAGACAAGATCACAAGCAAACTTTGCAGCAAATGGACATCGTGTACACATCTGTGCCATCCAATTAGCTTTGATAGTTACCAACCAGTACTGTGGAACAAATGGAATAGGATTCCAATGCATTTTTATTGTTTGAATTTGATTTAAGCTCAATAGACATGGCCCTAACGTGGAGTGCTAGATGCAGCAGTCCCTTATAATGAAAGACAAATAAAACATTTTCTATTCTTTAACAAGTCTTTGAAGATTGCATTACTTTTCTGGTCTTCTTTTAATTAACTAAGTTCTATAATTCATTTAAAGACTAGTAGCCCGGTTTTGCACTGTGGGCAAATTGCCAAAGTAATACATTTTCTATGGATGGAGCACTATACCTATGGTTTACCCATGAACAAATTATATTTCAATGGTAGTACAGTGTTACAAAACTTATCTGTACTGTAAATGACTATCAAATATCTACATGCAGTGGTATTTTACATTGCAAACATCTACATGACACTGCCGGTTCGGTTTCCTGTGTGTTTAACTGACGTTGTGTTTGCGTTGATTTAAAGTATTTTCCGACAGCTGAAACGAAACAAAACAAAACAATAAATAAATAAATAAAATAGCAGACTTAAACCCTCGTGGATATGATTGCTCGAATGTGGTGTCGTTCGCAGACAGACCCTGCCCTGTGTAGGCTGGCTAGACTAGGCACGGGTGTACAATTACATCTCGTCGTGTTCCTCGGACAGTGCTGTTAAACTTCAGAAGTGGGGAGTCCACGGACAGTCGGTGACCGTTTCTCAACAAATCGACAGATCAACCAGCAGACCGGCACTATGAGGGAAATAGTTCACATACAAGCAGGCCAATGTGGTAACCAAATTGGAACCAAGGTAAACTAGTTCTGTATAATGGTTTTATTGTTTATTCTATTTTCATTTCAGTTGTAGTTCTTTTGTTTTAATCTGTTAAATTACAACGATATTGTCAGCATTGCACTTTTTTTCAATTAGTAAATTTGATTATTTTTTTTTTTTTTTTTTAATTTTATTTATGAGGCAGAATTTCAAGTTAAAATAACTTTTTTTTTTTTTTTTGGTAATTCAGTACAGTATAGGGCGTGTCCCCTCAGTATGTTTATGTATATTAAAAATAGTCATCGCTAGAATTTCGTTTTTTTTTTTTTTTTTAAATTCTGTTATGTACAGCTAAGGCCAGAGTTTTCCATCACATATACATGTCTTCATGAAGTTGAATGAAACCTGAATAATGTTCTGTTAACATGTCGAAATATGGCGTTGTAGTTTCCTATATACTTAACGAAAAACTGACAAAAATTGAAAAATGTGACATTTCGAAATCGCACGAAATACTGCACTACTATTATGGCTTCCGGTACACTTGCGATATATTTTATTAGTTTCTTTGATTACATGATTTTAAATAAAATATCTAAATTATGAAGGGCCTATGTCTCAATCATAAAAAAAATTCGAAACGTTAGGCCATAGATTAAAAAGTTATTTACTATTAGTATCTAGCATAAAGTTTAGTATAGGTTTATTTTTTTTTTAAGTTCCTGATAATCTTTCTTATAACATTTTTCGCTCAGCTACTCAGCAAGAACCGCTATTAAGTTTTATTCTATTCTGTTAAGAATTCATCATCTGTCCAGACAGGCTCCAGTTGCTCTTTGACGATGTATTGATAATTTACACAAAAAGGCGATTGTATAAGTAATCAGGGGGGTCTGTAGACACCGAGGCTGGGCACCGAATCACCTGTTTCTAATTTTGCACAGTTTTGGGAAGTGATCAGTGATGAACATGGCATCGACCCAGCAGGAAACTATGTCGGCGACTCAACTCTGCAGCTGGAGAGGATAAACGTTTACTATAACGAGGCATCCTGTAAGTTTACAAGTCAATATGAATCGCGGTTGAACACATTCATTGACAGTGAAATATCCGAAGGATTAAGGGGGTTAAATACTAGCTATTTATGTGAATACAGCTCATGTGGTACCCAACCGAAGTGACAAGAAATGTGTGTCGATGTGGTTATAATCCTCTTGGTTTCAACAGGCTTTGGCATATACATTCTGATAAGAACTGGACCTTTCATAAATTGGAGCTAAACCTACCATTAAATAGATCAGGAGTTTGTATTAGCATTATTTATTTAGTTATAAAAAATATGGATTACAGTCAGATCCACTGATGTACAGTCCTCATTTACTTAAGATTAGTTTTTTTATTTATTTTTTATTTCCCAGGATAGGTGGAATTAGCCAGGACATAGTTTATTGACCTGGGCTGGGGTTAAACCCTCTGCACTTCTTCAAAAGGTTGCCAGTGGATCGTTGTTGTTTACAGAGTAAACAGTACTTGCTACAATACAGTGCACTCTAACATTGTGTATAGGTCTGGTATATATTTTAGGTCTGTCTCAGAAGCAAGAGAGATCTCTACTTTTATCCATTATATGATGCTCTCCCGAAGGTCTAAATTACATTTACACAACACAGGCTTGTTTACTCGTTTGAGTCTGACTCAGAAAACATGCCATCCATTCCTTTTGTACTTGTAGAGTGGAAGCAGTGCAACAACCATTCGCATTTCTATAGCGTCTTTCATCATAAGGGTCCCACAGTGCTTCGACACAGAAAAATGAATGAAACTGTTAAATTAAAAAGAGTCTACTACATAATTTGATTAAAAAAAAGAAACTAAAGAGATACAACAATGTGGTTTTAATTGTAAAATTAGACAAACTAAGACAAAAAGTTAGTCTGTAGAAACAATTTGAGTCTTGAATTTTAAAACAAAAATGTAACGTAATTGGAATAAA
This sequence comes from Polyodon spathula, assembly GCF_017654505.1. Classification (NCBI taxonomy): domain Eukaryota; kingdom Metazoa; phylum Chordata; class Actinopteri; order Acipenseriformes; family Polyodontidae; genus Polyodon; species Polyodon spathula. Next base: position 50,591,544 of record NC_054536.1, on the reverse strand, counting down.
AAAAGATTAACTTTTTACTTTTCTTTCTTCCTGTCACATGGCTTATAAGAATCCACATCTTACGGTGTTTGCAGTTCATTAACCATTTTCAAAGGGTTTAGATGTAAAAAAAAAGGCCACACAATGGGCCCTATTCATCACCATTGTGCTACGTTAACACCAACTTTTTTCTAAAAGAAAATTAAACATTGGTGTTTAAAATCATAAAGTAAAGAACTCAGGAGGGTTATCTAAGAACTCTTAAATGCATATTGTCTTGCTACTCCTGTAACATTGTATACAGTTTCATGAGTAGGGCCCATCGTCATGGTCCCTTGCTAGTCATTAGGACTTGTTTCCTTTATATTCTCATTCTCGTTCACTCTCAGCCCAGAAGTACGTTCCACGAGCAGTTCTGATTGATCTGGAGCCTGGCACGATGGATAGTGTTCGATCAGGGCCTTTTGGTCAACTTTTCAGACCTGATAACTTAATTTTTGGTGAGTATACAACAGCAAAGTGCAATAAGGTATTGTTTTTTTTTGTCAATTATATTTAATACTAACAGTACATACAGGAATTTAGAGCACTTGTTCTTGCCAGGACCGAAGAGTGTTGTTTTATGGTAATAGAATAATTTCTGCAATTCACTGCTAGAGTTTGTGCACTTTTTCAGGAGGTTTATGCTACTGTTTTTTTTTTTTTTTTTTTTCCCTGTATTTAAATGTAAAAGTTCTCTTTAGGAGATTTTCCCTTTTATTCCACAGCACCCTGTAGTGTCTAGGTTTAGGATACAACATGAGGCATTTTTATACTTGCCAGCAGCTTTGACCAGAATGCTGACTAACAAGCTTCATTGTGTACCTGATTCCAGCATAGTGCTGACAGCCTCTTCAGCACTGCCAAGCGGTTTGGTATCTGTGCAGCTGTCAGGAACAGGGGGAGTATGTGCTTGCCCTAATACACTCATAAAATATATATATATAGTTTTAAATAATAAAAAATTAGCAATATATTAATTCCTTGCTGTCAATTCTAAAAATAATTATTTATGTTTAAAGTTCTTTTTTTTATTGTTAATGAAGATTGCATTATACATGTTTAATTAATAGATGATAATTAAAGAGGTTTTTTATGGACAAAACATGAGGCATTTTGAGACCTGGTGGAACGAACCTCATGTCTTGTCCATTAAAACCTGTTTAAACTGACATAAAGGGCCACTAGATTACATTGTCACTTATGAACCCACCTTAAGAGACACTTCATTTCTTACCTTACAATTATGCATCATAGAGTTCCAAAACTATGTAGATACAACCGATCAACATTGTTTTACTATTTTGTTAGAATTACTGAGTTTGAACTTTTTGCATTAACATGTCTAATACAATGTGGTAAAACGCAGCAGTTATGTATGGAACACCTCCTCAGAAGTGCTGTAGTTTATAATTATCTCCTGAAGGAAATTCATTGCAGAAGACTATGTTAATGCAGCAGTTAGGGTTGAGCTCATCACCACAAAAGCAATGAAATGTGCCGTTAGTGTTTTTAACCTTAACTCGCCATTCCCACCCACACAAGCAGCCAAAGGAACCAGACAATGCAAGCAACTGCAGGCTGCCGTTATCAGGCAAGACATTAGGGCCTTATCAAGCACTATATTCTGCAATTTTGAATACTGACTTTGGATACTATTGTAATTGTGGAAACTTGTTTATTTATTTATTTATTTATTTTTTTAAAATATTATTTTGCTAAATTGCATTGACTTTACGTTTTACACAGTTCTGTGCATGGGTAGCATTTTGAGTTCATTTTGCTGTTAGGTCATTAATGGGAAATTACAATACGTACCAGATTTAAAAGTATGTACTGTATTACAGTTAACGTGACATCTCTAGTTTTGGCAAGTGATATTCTCAGAATCATAGCGTTCTGAATTAAAATACTACTTCTGTTAAATATAGTACTGTACCAAAAAAACAGTAGAGTACTTCTAAGTGGAAGCTTACTTATTTTAAAACACAGTCCTTTCAGATTTGTATTTTTGATGTTCAATGCCAGCCTAGGGGGTCTCTGTATGGAATTTGCATGTTCTCCCCATGTCTGTATGGGTTTTCTCCAGGTACTCTGGTTTCCTCTCACAGTTCAGAGATATGCTGTTCAGGTTGATTGGTCATTCTAAATTGCCCTGTCCAGAGTGTGGTCCTGCCTTGTGCCCTGTGACTGCTGGGATAGGCTCTGGCTCATGCTCACAATGACCCTGTAAAGGATTAAGTGGTTAATGATAATAGGTGGACATTGTCTGTTTTTTCAGGGAACACAAAAATATACAAGGATTGGAACAGGCCAAAGTGAAATAATCAGATATGCATCAGACATGTTTAACCGTCACTAAAGTCACAATCTTATAGGGTCAGATACGTGAGTGCTGTCTCTGTGTATGAAGAGAGAGAGAACTTTCTATAGTTTATCATATATTAAAGTGGTAAATACATGTATAAATATATGATAGCACACAAATACAGTTTCACACACTTGATCAGCACATCCCATGTGACTGGCTTGGCCAATAAAGTACAGTATAATTAAAGCTCAGGCACCAAATCTCTGTGTGTGTGTGTGTGTGTGTGTGTGTGTGTGTGTGTGTATATATATAGATAGATAGATAGATAGATAGATAGATAGATAGATTCGCGATATATATATATATATATATATATATATATATATATATTTATACCATTTAAAAACCACACACACATTTTGGTGCTTCTGCACTAGTTTTCATCAGAAACATCATTGCAACTAAATGATTTTATGATTTCTTCAGTGCATTGCAGGATACCATAACATTGATGTTGTCATCAAAAGGCTCTTTTTTTTGTTAGAGTAAAACATTTACAGGGATAACATTTTTAAAAATGATTTGGCTTTGTTGTATTACTACAGGACAAACAGGTGCAGGGAACAACTGGGCAAAAGGCCATTATACCGAAGGGGCCGAGCTGGTGGACTCTGTGCTGGATGTGGTGAGGAAAGAATGCGAGCACTGTGACTGTCTGCAGGGGTTTCAGCTCACTCACTCCCTAGGAGGAGGCACAGGCTCTGGAATGGGAACACTACTCATCAGCAAAATCCGAGAGGAGTATCCCGACAGGATTATGAATACCTTCAGCGTCATGCCTTCTCCAAAAGTGTCAGACACTGTAGTTGAACCTTACAATGCCACCTTGTCCGTCCATCAGCTGGTTGAGAATACTGATGAAACATACTGCATCGACAACGAGGCCCTTTACGACATATGCTTTCGCACACTCAAGCTCACCACTCCCACGTATGGGGACCTGAACCACTTGGTGTCATCGACAATGAGTGGGGTCACCACCTCCCTGAGATTCCCAGGACAGCTCAACGCTGATCTACGGAAGCTAGCTGTCAACATGGTGCCATTCCCTCGCCTGCATTTCTTCATGCCTGGTTTCGCACCGCTCACAGCCCGTGGCAGCCAGCAGTACCGTGCTCTCACAGTCCCCGAGCTGACACAGCAAATGTTTGACGCCAAGAACATGATGGCTGCCTGCGACCCAAGGCACGGGCGCTACCTAACAGTGGCCACCGTCTTCCGGGGTCCCATGTCGATGAAGGAGGTGGACGAGCAGATGCTGGCTGTCCAGAACAAGAACAGTAGTTACTTTGTGGAGTGGATTCCAAATAATGTCAAGGTGGCAGTGTGCGACATTCCTCCCCAAGGCCTCAAGATGGCTTCCACGTTCATAGGCAACAGCACCGCTATTCAGGAGCTGTTCAAGCGAATCTCAGAGCAGTTTTCTGCCATGTTCAGGAGAAAGGCTTTCCTCCACTGGTTCACTGGGGAAGGGATGGATGAGATGGAGTTTACAGAGGCAGAAAGCAACATGAACGACCTTGTCTCTGAGTACCAGCAGTACCAGGAGGCCACAGCTGATGGAGAGGAGACATTCGAGGAGGAAGAGGAAGAAGTGAATGAATAAACAAAACAATCATTAATTTCCAATATTCTGAATTTTCATTTGTATACCTTTCTCAGTGTTTATTTACAGTAATTAGATTCCTACATACGGGTTTAGTCTAGTAATGTAGGTGAATGTGAAGAAAACTTTCACAGCTCGTCATATAACTGAATCACTAATATGCCTTTTGGGCAAGTACAGTTACGGTTCAGGTATTAGAACTTTATATTACTGCACAATTTTATGAATGCAGAGATTCTGATTTAGTATTTAGAATTACATTTGGTAAGAATAAGGCTCTTTTAATATTGCAGTGCTGAAGTTGTGTTAGGGAAAAATAAAATAAAAATACTATGTATGAGATTTACTGTTTAGTTTATTATTTCACATTAGCTCAATTTTTGGGGGGGCTAAAGAGCAATTCCATAGAATCTTTGGCTTGAATTTACTTACACTGGCTTTAATTAGTCTTGGGAGAAAATATCTCCAAGGACTAAAATAAACCTGGTATCCCATCAAATGTATGAAAGGTAGTAAACCCACCCCTCGCTATACTGCGGATTCAGATATATAGCAGTCCTGGAGTTGGCTCCCCGTTTTTACTAACTGCATGTGCCTTAGCTGCAATATACATAGGAACTTAGAATTACTGTTTGTTTTATTTCATACTGCACATCACAAACAACAATGTACAAAACAATTAAAATAAAACATTAATATTGTACTGTTATCATATACACATGTATTGCACAATAACACAAAGTAAATTAAATATCTACTTGCTGAAGCGGGTTTTATTTTAGCCAACAAGGTGTTCATGTGTGGCAGCAGCAATGCACTAGCAAGTCACAGTGACGTCAGCTCCCTAGCAACAAGCCTTGTGTGTTGGGAATGGATTTTTTCAATGTAGCAGGTTTGTGCATTTGAGAAAGGAGCAATTAAATTCTGCTGTACGAATTAAAACTGTGTGCTGCTTTTTATACGAAAAATGAGAAAAAAAGCAGGCTGTGTAGAGGATTTATACTGGACCCTGACGCCCCCGATAAAATGAGGGAGTGGTTGCACAGTATTTGCCAGTCTAGTTGTTTTTCTATGGGTCTCTTGCTATATCGCAGCCCTTGATATATAGCGGATTTATAGTGGACCGAGACAACCGCAATATATCGGTATGGTGGTGGATCAGTTTAAAACCTGTACCTCCTTCATCCAACCTATCAATTAGATGAATAGTACTTTCTGAATGAAAACTTAACTCAAGGTGTAGTTTATTCACTTGTTTTAATGTTCCGAACATAACCAAAAAAGTTCTAATTACAAAAAAGAAAAAAATGTGCACTGTGTGATACACACTTTGATCTGTTAACCAAGAAGACCCATGTAGACTTACATATTTCACTAGTAACGCAGCAAACAAGGATTTTGTCTCCCATTATTCAGTGACAACTCACAACTACAGTATTTAAATGTTACAAAGTATTTACAATCAACATAAATACATTCAACATTGTAATATCTTTTAAAGACAGCTGCAGTATCATTCCATCAATAAATTGCAAATGATGTATATAGCGTAATTATTGTTCATTAAAAAAAAAAAAAAAAAATATATATATATATATATATATATATATATATATATATATATATATATATATATATATATATATACACTACACCACTCTTGTTTTGTTATAAAAACCAACATGTGGATGACACTGCACTCTGCCAACTAACTAGAAAGTTATCCACTCAGTGTTGTAAGGATCTTTAGCAGCTGTGATCACTAATAAGAAGAACTTCTGGTATGAGCAGTTGCACAAAGCTGACAGCCAACTGCATGCATTAATGTTTGTTTGGCTTGTGGGTTAACTGAGCCCAAGGCTGCATTAAAAGCATGTTTTTAAATGCACTGCAGCGCGAGTCATAGAGATACTGTACAATGACTGCCATTCAGAATGGCATTCCTCCGGTGATCTGTCGTGCGTACTCTTCCTTTTCTCGGTCTTTGTTCCAGTCTTTAAGACCCTCTGGGAGTGTTGTATCCTCATCAAGGCCACCTGTACCTTCCACAAATTCTTCGTAAGTCGATTTCTCAGCAAAAGGCCTGCCTCCTAACAATTCTACCATATCGTTCTTATCAAGCACCTCTTTTTCCAAAAGTCTTAGCGCAATCTGAATTAAAAGGAACAGAAACCAGTAGTTGTTGATTACAGTAAGTAATAAAATAAATGATATATAAAAAAACAACAACAACACACATTAGAAAATTATTTAAAATCTCCTGAATTATCAGAAAAGGGTGTATAGCTACAGAAAAAAAAATCTCCCAGGACTAAAATAAACCTGGTAACCCATCAAATGTAAGCAAGGTAGTATCAATTTAAAACTTGTACCTCCCTCATCCAACCAGTCAATTAAATGAATAGTACTTTCTGAATGAAAACTAACCAGGATACTTACTAACAATGGATCCATGATCACTGGTCTTCTTTTCCTGTCTAAGATCTTTTAATTCTTTGCATTTTTTTTTTTTCCCTATAACTTCTGACTCTATTGCTGATTGCTGATTGCTAGACCATCAAAGTACAGGTGTTCTTGTACCAGGAATCAACTTTACCTTCTTTGAAATATATTGCACATTGAAGTATAAAATACAAGCAAAGAACCAAAAGATGAAAGGTGTGTGTGGTGGGGGGGGGGACACAACTGTGCCTATCGGTGAAGGATTCCAAACCTCAAAAGAACTGTAGCTAAACTGCAGGTTTTTTTTTTTTTCAATAGAAACTCTTTCTGTTTGGCATAAAGAATTATAGATGCTAAACCAACAACTTATCTGCTTCCACTAAGGCTTGAGTGAATTAATGGATATTGAAATAACAAAGGAAAGAGATAAATATACTAACAATTATAAAAGTATAATGTAATAATGCATAGTGAAAGCATTGTAAATGCTAGAAAGAAATGGTAAAGCATATTGAAAATCCACTGTGAACTATGGTACCGGCATAGTCTAATGCATAGTATACCCATGGGAAGAGAACGGGGAAACTGCAAAAACACAGTGATAAACTTCTGGAAGAAGCGCTGCCGATTTTGAGTGTTTGACTTTTTCAGCATCTAACCTTTTCAACTTCAGCTTTTTTCTCTGTCAAGAGCTTCTGCGTGCGCTCATAGGCAGTGTTGATAAGGATGCGCACTTCAGTGTCAATCAGTCTGGCCGTGGCCTCGCTGTAGGGTTTCTCCAATACCATTTCTCCTTGCCGAGGAAGATCAAAGGACACCTGACCCACCTTTTCATTCATTCCAAACTGCACAATCTACACAACAGAAAGACATGTCAAAAGCAGACACCAACACTGAATACATTTAAAATTAAGACTGTCACTTGATAAAAAATTTTAAAGCGCTTAATGGCCATTGGTTGATTAACTGGTAGATTAATCATTGCACATTTTTAATAAAGGTAACAATCTTACAGTGGCTGTCCTGCATAATAACACTGATAATGCGTAAATAAATAAATAGAAGTCAATAAATAAATATAATAACAAATAAATAGAAGTCAATAATCTAAAAAGAAATAAATAAATAAGACCAATGGGAATTTGATATTTAAAAAAGAAAAAAACATTTTATTAGTATGTAACAGATGTTACCTTTCTGTCCTATTACCCATATAAAACAGATGTAGGGAACTAATAACCCAAGGGCCAGAGCAGCAGTTATACAAGTACTGTTTAACCACTCTGGGTAACCCCTAAACAGGGGTTTATAACTAACTCAACAGTTCGGCATTCTGGATTTTACCACAGCGTTCACCACAGCTCTGATTACAATGCACACGAGTAACTTTGCAGGCACTTGTTTGGCAATCATTTAAATCAACGTAGATAAACATTCTACTTCTAAATTCGTATATACATCCGAATATTATTATTATTTATTCTGTATTGTTTGGCCGGACGAGCGAGATGCTGTCCGCCAGGTTTTTGTTTTTATTTTTGAAAATGTCGTGAGGATGCGTGACTCATCAGCTACTGATTATTTAACTAGCTGACAGTCAAGCATTCTTATTTAATCTTGTGCAGACTGTGGCCGAGGGGTAATAAGGTAATTTAATTAATAGCTAGTTAACCCCTCGGCCAGAATATAAAAGCCTGCAGCTGTCTGCACTCGAGGTGGAGTGTAAGAGTGAGGAGAGACATAAGTCTGTGTGAGGGGGAATTTAAAACTAAACTAAAAACAATTTCTATACGTGCTGGCTAAAACCCAGCACGATACTTGTTTGTTTTGTTCACTGAGATTTTGTTTATTATTTGTTTATTTGTTTGGCCAACGCGCCCTTTGTTTTGTGTGTGTTTTGTTTTGTTTTTTTAAATCCTTAGTTTTCTATTATTTAATAAAACACTGAGCGTTCCTGTGCCTCAGTTTCACCCGCTATATCCTGAGTCTGTTTCTGGTCTGACGTCACCACTGCAAGCCATCCTGGTCACAAACACTATCAACAATCCTTGTACAAAGCAAAACAATTATGATTTTTATACAATTTAACCCCTTTTTACATGAGCTTCAAACCAGTGTCCCACCACTTCCAGTGAGAGAGCGTGCTTCAAAACAGCACTTCCCTAAACAGCAGCATGCATTTCTCTCTATCCAAAATGCACTTTAAATGCACAATTAAATTGTATTCTTACATTGAATTGATGCTCTGCAAGTCCAAACCACAGTAAGTTTGCTTTGATGGAATAACTATTGACTACACTTTTTAATGAATGAACCCCTAAATCTGGAACACACTTTAACCTTTCAAAAGGAACTGCTGTACCTTGAACTAGAATTTTGAGAATATTCTAACACAGAAACTTGTATGGGCAGACAAATTTAGAACGATCTTTGTGGTACATAATGGATTATTAATTCTGCTTCACAAAGTTGTGCAACTTATGTATACCAAAATGTTTATAAATAATAACAAACTGCTTTTCCGGATACAAGAAGGCAATAAATATAAATATTTTATACCTAAGAGGTCTTTTCGTGTCACAAATGTGAGAGATAAACACCATAAAATGGTGTGATGCAAGACATAAATAAGAATCAGACACCAAGTAACAGAGCAAAGTCCAAATGTAAGACAAACTTTAACAGACCTGAGCATATGCACTCTGCGTGACCTTCTTCAAATCATCCTGTGCTCCGGTAGTAATTCGACCAAAAAAGATCTCCTCCGACACCCTTCCTCCCAGAGTCATGCACATCCTGTCAAGGAGCTGCTCTCTGGTGTACAGGTACTGTTCTTTTGGCAGATATTGTGCGTAGCCCAGCCCCTTTCCACGAGGGATTATGGAAACCTACAGAAATAAAAAGAAATCAAACATTTAACACTATCATGTGACTCCACCATCTACTGGTGAGAGTCACATGATAGTGATATAAAAAAAAAAAAAAAAATCTGAGAAATCATTAATCAAAAAGTAAAGCACAATAATAATAATAATAATAATAATAATAATAATAATAATAATAATAATAATGTCTAGTTGGTTCTGTAAAATTTCTAGGCTTGTATACAAATTAGTACCAGTAATACCTGGTCTTTGTGTGCCTTAGTGACATCGTGGTTTTGTGACGTTTTCTAATCTGTGTGTTTCAAGGGCGGATACATATTGCAGTGTTCACTGTGCATGTTTGATGAAGACTGTTAAAAACACGGACACATTGTTGTATTTAATTTAGCTGAAAAATTGGCGTTGAAAATGGATATAAGAAAATGGTTTAAAACAAATGAAAAAATGTGTCTGGTAGCAGTAGTCATCAACAGCGGTCACTGAAGACAGGCCCACAGTAACCGATGAAGGGCAGTGGATGGCAACCGAGTCGCAGCAGAGCGACAAGGCCCCAGCAGTTAAACTGTCTAATGATTTAGGTGCGGGAAAATCCAGCTCAGGTAATCCTTTCTACGTTCCCCATTTGTGATTTTGGAGGCAAGAAAAGGTCACTTGTGAGTTCATGGTATAAAAACAGAGAGTGAATAGAATATTCACAGAATGCAGATGGCGGATGCAGCATTCCGTTTCCTGTGTCGAAAATTTGGCTCGACAGGAAATGCTGATCTGGCACTTAGTTTCAATAGATACTGTGATTGGAAATATGCAACTGAATCTAATAACTGATTAAATACGCATGACGGAGTGGAACGAAAGAAAAAGGCATAGCGCTATGGGAAAGGTAGTAGTGATATCGATATCGATAATGTGGCAGAAGGGTCCAGTGGACTTTTCTTATATTTATTTGAATATACATTGAGGAAAGTCTACAAAATCCCTGGCAATGCTAAGTATACCTGTCATGACATTCAGAATGAAATCATTGAAATAATAGTGATACAGTAAAACAAGAAATAGTTTGTGAAACTGGAGATTCGTGGTACACTGTGAAAGTGGATGGAATATGAGACCCAACAGGATGTGAAAATATCTCCATTGTAATTCGTTTTCTTGCAGAAAGCTATGACATCAAAGAAAGGCTTCTAACAATAGCCACCAATGATACACTTGACGCTTTATCACTTACTAACACGGTCATAGCAGAAATACAGAAAACTGGGCTTAGTACTTCCAAAATGCTCAGTCAGTGCTACGATGGAGCTAGCGTGATGTCAGGCTGGCATGGGGGAGTTCAAAAATGGATGCAAATATATATATAGCATATATATATATATATATATATATATATATATATATATATATATATATATATATATATATATATATATATATATATATATATTACTTTAAAATCACCAGTTGTGTTTAGTCATATTTGCCAAGTCGCCTGAAAGAGTAGAGGAATTCTTTAATGTGTGCGACTCTACAAGTTTATTAGGAAACCCACTGTTGCTGCTCTCTACAAAGGTGAGAAACTTAAGTGTTTACTGGAACAGCAATAGACTGGTCATTATGGCACAGTATCAGTTATCATCAAGTTGTTTGACAGCATTGATTTATCTTTTTCAAAATGAGTCCCCCTAAATAAGTGGATGCCTTCCCCACAGCGTTCATGCTGCCGCCCGGCCTGGGTGAGAGTAGAAAGTTCACCAGTCTTTTGTAACCCTCACCTTTAATAAGGGATCCGCGTGTTCCAAGAACCAGCCTGCTACCGCATGCCCAGCCTCATGGTAGGCCACCGTTTTCTTCTCTGTTGGCTGAAGGACCTGAGTCTTTTTTTCCAGACCTAGATTTAAAATAAATAAATAAATACATAAATGTACAACATTAAATGTCAGTGAAGCTTCTAGAATTAAACTTTGGTTTCGACAAATGCATCTACCCCTGCCACCTCACTCCAATTTAGGAACTAGAACTGTGCAATAATAAGTTAAGGTATATATTCTCAGGAGGGAGATCATTATTCCAATCACAGAGAGATTCAGCTGGTTACAGAAACTTTAGACATGCGGTAGGGTATTTGTAGCATTTTTGAGGAACTTTGAGGCTGTAACCTCACCTTATATGTGGTGCAGCACAAGTATTATGAAAACAGCACCAATATGAACATAATAAACAAATAAGATTAGTTGAAAATCAAAAACAGTTGGTCCTAGATTTTCAAAATAACATATTTACTCAGTGAAACTGAAAATAGAAACTTTTAACTGGTTTACTGTATCCTATTACTGTGTACAATCATAAACTTTTTTTCACATTATCAACACACCATACTCCACACTGTTAAGGAGAAAAAAAATTTTATTGAGGAAAAAAATGATATATTAAAAATACAAAACTGAAAGATCATAACTGGATAAGTCTCCACCCCCCTGAGTTAATACTTGGTGGAGGCACCTTTGGCAGCAATTACAGCTGTGAGTCTGTTGGGATAGGTCTCTACCAACTTTGCACACCTAAATTCAAGGTGGGCTTTCTTGAGTAATGGCTTCTTTCTTGCCACCCTACCATACAGGCCAGAACTGTTGAGTGCTTGGGATATTGTTGTCACATACACACATTGACCAGTCTTGGCCATAAAAGCCTGTAGCTCTTACAAAGTTGCCATTGGCCTCTTGGTAGCCTCTCTGATCAGTCTCCTTCTTGCTACAAGGGATATTCAAGGCCTTTGACATTTTTTTATACCCATCCCCTGATCTGTGCCTTTCAACAACTTTGTCCCGGAGTTCTTTTGAAAGCACCTTGGTGCTCATGGTTGAGTCTTTGCTTTGAAATGCACTACCCAGCAGAGGGAACCTACAGGAACTGCTGACTTTATCCTGAAATCATGTGAATCACTATAATTTAACACAGGTGGAGGCCACTTAACTTGGTGTGTAATTCTTAAGGCGATTGGTTACACCTGAGATAATTTAGGATTGCTATTGGGGGGGTGGAGGGACTAAGCTATCCAACTAAGCTATTTCAGTTTTTATTTTTAATTAATTTTCGACACATTTCTAGAATATTTTTTTCACTTGGAAGTTGTGGGGTAGGATGTGTAGATAAATGAAAAATAAAACTAATTTTATGCATTTTAATTCCAGGCTATAAGGCAATTCGAATTTTGAAAGGAGGTGTAGACTTTCTATAGGCACTGTATATATCTCTGTCTCGCTATAAAGCAGGGCTGTCTTTCTGGTGCAAAATTTGAGCACCTGTTTTAAAAAAAAAAAAAAAAAAAAAACCTTGACAATTTTTCCTAGGATTCTATCCACAGAGAGGCAGCTCAAGTCATTTTAAGGTCAATTATATTTTATTACTTCCATGGACGACTAGTCCCAACACTAACGGATGTGTGAATTCTTTTTTTATTTAAATATGCAGCATTTGTGTCAAATAGCATTGCATTTCTGTTGGAAAGTTCTCCCAGTGCACACCTTGTATGCTTTCACAAAATGGTGATCGTTTTGGAGGGCCCCTAAAAGAAGCTATAGAAAAGTGCATTTTACTTTTAACATGCCCCTCAAATCTATACCAAATTAAGTTCTAGAGCAATTTGAAAAGAAAATATGAATATAGTGTAATCAGCTGTCTGTCCCCATCCTAACCATTGGGATTTTTTTTTTTTTTAAATACTAGGCTTACCTCCTATTACTCTTTCAATAGCCTGTTCAAAGTGCTTTTGGTTGATGGCATCTGAGAGATGTCTTGCAGCGATTAATGCAGCTTCATTACACACGTTAGCGATGTCTGCACCTGTAGAAATGTAGCCAGGAGTTATATAACACAGACACAGAATTCACTGCTGACAGTATAGCCAACAAGTACATAGAAAACAAGTTAAATACAAATAGTCTGGACCAGCATTCTAGTTGATGAAACTTGAGATGGATGGAAATGGATTCAGTAAATGCAGCACAGTACAGTTACACAGATCTGTGGAAACAGACATTCACTGCACAGCAATAAAACTTGGGAAGGGTAGGCACCAAACGATGGGGATCAAGATTCTACCCACACATGACGCAAATTGGTCATGTAAATAATGCCTTTGCTGTAAATTAATTTCTTAATATGACTTAATTGCGTAGCGACAGAATTACCAGACGCCTGTTTCGCCCACCATAGTATAAGGTATGATCGGATTATTCTTGACAAGTGTACCGTAGCTCTACTAATCGGTATTTCAAAATACTCGGAATGCATTGGTTTTTATACATAATATTTAAGTTTTTAAAGCGTATAATAAAATAGGTATGTCTGGAACTAGTGCCTGCGGTTTATGCCATTCTCAAATTAATCGTCTTTGTCTGAATTGAAACAAACGTCCAGCGATCCGAGGAGTACAAACAATGACCGGGAGAAAATTGCATGCCTATTGCACCAAACACCTGGTTTGTCTAGCAATAATTTATAGTAGTTTTACTAGGTCGTGATTAAATAAATCACTGGTTCATTGGTCCATTTATTAAAAAAAAGTTTTAGTTGAATGTGTCTCTGAGAAAATACTAAATGAATGTTGCATTATTGTTCTCTTGTTCTCAGTTCAATATATTAAGTGATATTGTAGTGCTGAAAACTAGTTGAAACTAACGAGCAAGTCATGCCATCCATCCCCAAACAAGACTCTAAATACAAAAATTAGCTATCAAATCTGTAACATGAAAATCATCATGACTGACATTCACTGTATGCACGTATATAAATCTTAGTTTGAAATAGAGTAGACAGGTGCATCCATACACCCCCCCCCCAATACTCTGTGATACTCACTAAATTGAGCTAAAAAATACCAATGGACAATATTTGGGTTGCCACAGCATTTATGGGATGTCACGATTATTAAAACCCCTTTTTTTTTATTTTTGTCATTCCTAGAAAATGATTAGCATTTTGCAGATGGCTTGCTCATTAAAGCGATTTGCATATTATTTGAAGTGTGTCTCAATCAGATAAAACAGTGACACGTGTCCCACCCTCATGCACCACAAACTGGAAGAGTTGTCCATCACTTTATTCCAAGCCACTAGATCACACACAAAACAAAATCACTGTACACAAAGTAAACTAGCAAAACTTTCATTCACTACTTGTCCTTTTTTTTCTTTTTTTTTTTTCTTCTATTGACTCCCACTACCACCTCCATACTGGCAGGTCCTTTTCCTTTAAGGAACAAGGCTTTTACTGAAGTTCACTCTTACCAATATGCTGGATTTCACAACTGAATCAAGTTGCTCGCGGGTGTGACCGTGCTTCCAAACTGACCTGAAAATCCTGGGGTTAATGCAGCCATTTTCCTTGCTAAACCCTCCTTGTCTAGACTGAGCTCCAGTTTTAGTGGCCGGAGATGGACTTTGAAAATAGATGCTCTCCCTTTTATATCAGGGTGTCCTTTTGTTGGGGAAAGAGAAAGAAACACAATATCTTTTTTTCAGTTTTATTAAAAAATAAAGTGTAACAATAATAAAAAAAATAAAAAAAAACAGCACTTACCGATGTAGATCTGTCTGTCAAATCGGCCAGGTCTCATAAGAGCTGGGTCTAGGATGTCTGGTCTGTTGGTGCCAGCCAGGACAACTACGTTTGTTGCTGTGTTAAATCCTGTCAGGAGAAAATTGCAAAGTTTGAGGTCATCAGAACTTCAGCACTGTTTTGTCCTAATTATGAATGCATATGTAAAAGTGTCTGTAAATCCTTGTCATAAAATATCAGATCTAAACTTAACTGAACTATTTTACACCAATGGGGTATTATCTAAGCGAGAACTTTAGTTTAGTTATGCATCATCCATCATAACTGCCCTTCAACCTCCCTCTGACAATTTTTCCTTCCCCCTCCCCCTCCCCCTCCCCCTCCCCCTCTCTTCACCCCCTTACCTTCACTCCTTGTCTTCCTCCGAAATCTCTGTACCTTAGACACAGGTTACCTGATCTCCCTCTCTTCCTTGTTGCTTCCCCCCCATCTCTGACTTTTCCTCCCTTCACCCAGACTTAGCCTCTGTCACCCTGTCTACTGCGCTATCCTCTTCCCTTAACTCCCTAGCACCTCCACGCCCTTATTCTCCTTCATTTAGGCCTCCTCCAACCACAGCTTACCCCTTATCTTAAAACTGACTGATCTTCCCTGCGTTGGGTGAAGTGACTTCGGAAGTCCTCCCCCTCACCTTTGAACTTCAAAGCCTACCGCTCCCTCCTCTTCAATTTTCACTCTGCTCTGGAACTAGACAAACACGAATACTTCCTAACCCTCATCACTGCTCTGGCCCCCCATTCCCGTCAGCTCTTCTCAACCTCAATAAGTTACTCTGTCCCCCTCCCTCATCCCAATTTCCATCCCTCCCAACCCTCACTGCTACTGATCTCACAGATTACTTCACCACCAAAATTACTACTATTCGTCTACACCTCCTGACACTCTCCCAGACTAGTCCCCACCCTCAGCTTCCCATCCCAGCTCCTCTTGCTCCTAATGCCCTCTTTACCGCTTTCCTCCCCACATCCTTACCTAAACTCTCCTCCATTACTGCCAAGGCTCACCCTACCTCTTCCCCCCTGGACCCTGTCCCTGCCTCCCTCATACCCTCACTCCTCCCTCTTATCCTCCCTTACCTAGTCTCCCTCTTTAACTCCTCTCCACCAGTATCTGTCCTGCCATCTTTAAATCAGCTCCCATCCCTTTGTTAAAAAAACCCTCTCTCGACCCTGGCTGCCCTGCTAATTACTGCCCAATCTCTCCCCATATTTCTCTAAGCTCCTTGAGTGTCTAGTCCACTCACGCCTATCACACTACATATCCGCCAATTCACTTCACACGATTTCAATCTGGCTTCCATCCCTTCCATTCCACTGAGACCGCCCTTCTCACTGTCCAGAATCATCTGACCAACTCCTCCCATGCTGGTCTTTCCTCAATTCTCTTTCTCCTTGATCTTTCCTCTGCCTTTGACACAGTCGATCACCCCATCCTTCTCTTCACTCTATCTAACCTCAGCATCTCTGGCACATCCATTGACTGGTTACAGTCCTACCTATCTGCATGCACCTCTGCTGTTGCTTTCAAAAGCCTCGCTTCCCCCCTCTCCCCTCTGACTGTTGGTGTCCCCCAGGGCTCTGTCCTGGGAACCTTGCTATTCTCCATGTACACCTCACCCCTTGAAGCCCTTATTTCCTCATTTAACTTCTCCCATCATTTCTTTCCTGTCAACACCCAGATTTTCTTTCCTTCCCTTCTACGCTTTTACACCATTACAACAAATTCAAAACGCCTCTGCCAGATCATATTAAACCTCCCCCACTCCTTTCATACCTCCCTCTCCTCCAACTACACTGGCTCCCCGTCTATTACCGTTGCCTGTTCACATTCCTTACCCTTGAGTATAAATCTCTCCATGGTCTTGCCCCACCTTATCTGGCTGCACTGAGAACCTACTATATTCCCTCACGTCCTTTATGCTCCCAATCACTATTGTTCCTCTCTGTCCCACCCTCATCCCGTGCCCAGTCCCGTTTCTATTCATTTTACCTTCTTGCTCCCCTTCATTGGAAAAGACTCCCACTTATCATAAAACAGTCACCCACACTGCGTAGTTTCCACTCCTCCCTCAAAAAGCATCTCTTCTCCCCAGCCCATCCTACTGCTACTTCTGGCCCGACCTCCTGTTATTACCCTGCTTTCTTGACCCTGACCTAGCCTTTGACCCTCTGCTTTCATTTAAGCATTTAAACATCTATCTCCCCACCCTAGCCCAATAAACTTTTAATTTGTAAAGCGCCGGCTAAAGGCGTTATAAAAAATTTAACTAAATAAATAAATAAATTTATATTGGTCGTCAAACCCAATCATCATCCCAGACAACTATCCTAAAATCTGGCACAATAATTAAATTTGGCAGAACTGCTCTAAACAACAATGAAAAATTAAAATAAAATGCAATTATTACACTGTTGGAAGCTACTGAAAAAATGCACGTGCCTCCTGCCACCCTTTCGAATTCGGGAATATATGCTTTTAACATGCATTCTTTTACCATTGTTGATTGTGATAATAGAGCCATTTTCTGTCCGATAACCCAAGAGCATCAGTTGTCCTTTTTTTCTATCAATCGTAGACCACTTTTTATAAAGTTGTGAACATACCTTGCCTTCTATGAAGCTACTCTTAGGATGTTGCTTTTCTTATTCTTTCAAGTACATTTTTTACACAATAAAATAAATGGAAAGCTTGCTTGTAAAGAGCCAGAAATGTATTTTGCTCTTGAACCTTCAATTCCTCACACATTCAGCTGCTCTAGACCAACAGGCTTAAGCTCATACCAGCTGGACTTGGTCAGCTACCAGACAATAATGCTTGCTAACCCGGGGTCTAATTCTCAGTGCCATTGGTAATCTTAATTGGGAAGTAAAACAAGAAACCTGTATTGTTTTTGCTGTCAACATTAAAGCCAATGGGTACCAATAATAGATTTACTGGAGCTTGGTATACATCTAATAAAACACTTTCTTAGATTAAATACAAGAACTAAGCTCACTGCAAATTTTATAAGATGTTTATAAAACCAGCTACAGAATACAAAGGACTGGCTTGTAACAAGGGAGCTCTATTTGTTTTTGCTCAGGATATTTAAAAACAAAAAAGTGGCTGTTTGATCTCTACACTTGGACCCTTTCTCACCATCCATTTCCACTAGCAGCTGGTTCAGGGTGTTCTCCTGTTCGCTCTGTCCCCCAAAGTTCCCTCTGCCTCTTTTCCTTCCCACAGCATCAATTTCATCAATGAAGAGGATGCAGGGGGCATTCTTACGGGCCATTACAAATAAATCTCTCACCTGGAACAGTTAACAGGACTGTCTATCAACAATGAACCAGTAATAAACACACACAGTTTTGAAATGGCTGTGCAGCAAGTGTAGGAGAAATAAGGTAATAGTATGTAAGGGAGAAATGTTTTCTATTTCTAAATAGTAAAATAGTATGGAAAATAGTAGCAATATTGATTTAATGTATATCTGTTTATTTGGGTTTTTTTTTTTTTTTTTTTTTTTTTTTGTTTGCAAGACGAACCAATGCATATTAACTGTATTACATAAAATCAGTATCCCCTGGGCCATGCTTACCTACAGCTATGGTTAGCATTTTATTCGCTAATCACATTATTTATTTATTTTTACAAAACATGAATACAGTAAAGTAAGGTAATCAGTGGCAGCATTGTTAACATCTTTTTAAATGAATGTATTTTTATTAACCAAATTACCCGAGCTGGACCAACTCCAACAAACATCTCCAGGAACTCTGAGCCGTTGACTGTGATGAAGGGGACGTTGGCCTCTCCTGCAGTAGCTTTAGCCAAAAGGGTCTTCCCAGTGCCTGGAGGCCCAGTCAGAATAGCACCCTAAAAGCACAATTGGTTAACAAAGACCAATACTCTGCATTTCAAAGCCATCTAATCTACCCATGTCTACGACCATTGCATATTAAAAAACTGCTATAATTAAAAACTGGCACTTTGTCAACAGGAAAAAAAAAAAAAAAGCATACAAGCAGCAAAGGCAAGTTATAGTCCAGCAGTGTATAGTCCAGAAGTGATTCCTTCTGAGAGAACCTGGAGCTCCAATGACCCACGTATGTACTGTAGAGTATATCAACAAGCTCTAATTAGGGGTGTAAACGCACATATCACGATATGCAGGTCATTGTACAGTACAATACATGTTATGGGCTATAATTATGATGCATAATAAGATCAAATGATCATTTAACGACAGACCATTTTGTTAAAATGAAATCAGAACATTATGTATTAATACCAGCTATAAAACATGTATTCTTCATTCAGGAACCATTTGGTCAACTACAATGAAGTATTACATGTTGTTCTTATGATCTTGTATCATGACACAAATGATGCATGCCTCTTATGACACTACATCATGTAAGGAAAGTATCATGAATCATTAATACCCAATACATTGTTACACTGCTACCGGTATGTAGAAAAACCTGGAAACTTTGTATTTCAAGGCCAAAACACCACACATTGCTGACCCACACGTAACAGCCGACGGGAAGCAGCTGTGACAGACCCTGCAGCTGCTCAGTACCTCCTCTCCGGGCAGGTGCTGCTGTGAGGGAGTGTCACTTGAGAAGCCATCAAATATAGTAGGAGATACAGTAATTCACTGCATATATATATATATATATATATATATATATATATATATATATATATATATATATTATATATATATATATATATATACACACACACACACACACACACACACACACACACAAACACACATTTAAAACATGTTGTTTTCTGATCAACCTGCCTATAGTCACTAAACCACCTCCTAAGCTAAATAGCTTCGACCACCACCATCATGTCTATTAATTTCTCTGCTTCCCTGTCGTTCCATAATTGAATCGTGCCCCCCTCCCTTGCTCTCGTCCTCGCCCCCACAGCTGTCTCTAACTAGCTTTCAGCTGAATTCAAGTCTATGTGGAATGCCAATTAGCTGCCCATTGGATTTGAATTCCTCATTTCAGTACAATGATATGAGTCATTATTGCTTAAACGTTTTGGACCTCGCCCCCCTTCCTCATGTCTGTGGTACCTGATGCCCTACCACACATATGTACTTATACCAGTAAAAAAATCCAACATGCCTCTGGCTTCTCTGTATGACAATGCTGTTAGGTTTTTGTTTTTTTTTCCTATCCATCATACTAAGAGCAAACAACACTGCAAATTAAGGTGCACACCAGGTAGTAAGCCAATAAACAATCATTACCAGGTGGCAGTGGACTTCATCCAAAAATATGCAAGCTTAAATTGCCAACAGTCAGATGCACAGTGCCACCTACAAACTCTGACATGTCGGGAGGTGTCAGCAGAAATATGCGTTTTAAGTTAATATATACCGTATTACGGGACATTTTGCCTGGTATTAAATTCGGCGGATTTGCTACCTTGGGGGATTTTGACGGTTTTTGAATTGCCGTTTTTCACTTAGTACGTTCAAAAAAGAAATGTCAGTTTTGCATTTCTACTTTTAATTCCAAAAACATTCTAATAAATTTTTAATGAAATCTGTCTGTAAAACTGTACCTCATTTACAATATCTTGTTATAGCATCTGTTACTGCAGAAACTTGGAGAACAACAAAGAATGCCTTATAAACAATCAGTTTTTGCATTTATTGTCTTATAGGGACTTCATTTTAAGGTAACGGTAAACTTTTACGATAAGCATTATTAACACTCAGTTTTAAAACTTAACTATGGTTCACAACATAACACAGTGGAATGACCACAGTATGTAATAATTGTAGGGCAGTATCCCCATGTGTGAAAACTTTGACAATAAAACCAAAATGAAAATGCTTTAATTTGCTTTGAAATAATTTCAAACTGGTTAATAGCCCAGCAAGCACTGGCAAAATCAGCTTAGTTTTATACGGTGCAGAAGTAATTTATTTTAACATTTTGTTTTGTTTATGGACTTTGCGATACCTGCACAATGAGTCTTCAGTAACAATCGTATCGACAATAACAATCAACCATTTTATTACAGATTTCTAAGATGTCTGGTACAAACATTTTCGGCTTTCACTTTAATTAAACCCTTGCAAAAACTAAATAAATAACAAAAAAAAATGCTTAACATAAAAAAGAACAGTCCTATTACAGTAGCAGGCAGTTTACAGTCCCTCTGGGTTTCTGATCACATCATCAATTCCATTTTTTTTTTTTTTTTTTTTTTTTTTTTAAATCCACTGATGGAAATTTCAGGTCTACTTTTATTTTTTTCAAGCAAGTTAGCTTCATCACTGCCATTCTCATATCCACTTTCACATCTGAAGCATTCTTTCCGTCGTCCACCGCTTCTTTAACCAGCCAGAGAGCGGGATCAGAACAAGCAATGTATCCAACTCTCTGGATTGGTGGAAGTATTATTGGCAATCCAATCCAAACTGCCAATAAAGCCAAAATAAATGAACCGCTTGCTATACGGTATAGGTTAAGATGTGCGCTGTAATTAAAAAAAAAAAAAATCATCCTGAACCTTCTAACAGCGCCCAAGGATACAGGCTGCACCCCCCACAGTTTGAGAACCACTGCTCTACAGTAGAGTTCCTTCAGGAAAAATTGCATAACCTGCATAATGCAGATGGGCTAAAGACATTTAGCAGTTCAAAAAGTCTGTCTTTGCATAATCATGATTCAAACGCTCATCTAGTATCAGATTTCTATGAAACAAAATTAGAATTTGAACTGTACCGAGGATACTTTGTAGATAAAACTGCATACCTTAGGGATTTTTGCCCCCAGGTCTTGGTACTGTTTAGGATTTTTGAGGAAATTAACAAACTCCATGATCTCCATCTTCGCCTCCTCACACCCGGCCACGTCCTTGAACTTGATGTCAATCTCATCCCTCAAGACTTTGGCTGTCGTCTCCCCCACGCTGAAAAGACCTCCCATCCCGCGGCCGGACCGCCCACCCCCAGTGGGACCCCTCCGCAGCGTGTACAGGAGGAAGCCAATGATAAGCACTGTAGGCAACATGCTGAACAGGAAGGAGCTGAAGGAAAGAGTGAAACATAGGAATTAAACGCAAGAACGGCTCTCGGTACAGTACTGACAAAGGATCAAACCTTAAATGTGAACCTGCAGACCTGTAAACTCAGAACAGCAGGAACAGTAAAATAGTCTAATATACTAATATTTGTTTATCTATGCCCATTTGTACTTATTTTTCAATAGACGACACTGGAAGTACTGAAAATACTTACTAGGGCAGTCTTTATGTGCTGAAAGATTAAAGTGTTGAAAACTAGAATACATTGTTGACTGTCCATGAAATAAGGGAAACAAGCCATGAACATTATTGAATTTGCTTCAAAGCATCATAGCTAAGGATGTATATTTACACTGATGTTACATTGATTTTCACAAAGTATCTGGATGCACTGGTTTACAAAGCATCAAGATACTATAATTTATGACACCTTGGGGGGGAAAAAATGTGACAATAAAGAGCCTCATAAAACATTTGTGGTTGAACAATTATTGAAATAATATTTTTGTTTAAAGCTTAAATGTTTAAACATTTACAAGCTGAATCATAGCACTAAGGGACATTGAAGGTGTAAGTAAGTTTCCAGGAGTACAGGGAAAATATAATACAATTCAGCTATTGCAATACAACTCTGTACAATCAAGCCAACTAGAGCAAACTGTAGGATTCTCAAACACGGTCTTGAGAATAAAAATGCTGTGTCGCTTCATGGGCCTATGTTATTTTATTGCTTTGAGGGAATGCTTAACTCTTCAAAATAGGCTTATGTTTCTTGTCAATGGCTGTGTAAGACTGCGCTGCCTCATATGGATTTAAGAAACCAAGAGTGTAGGGAAGGTCAGACAAACTCCAATGCATTTCATTTCATATCAGATATACTGTAACACCACATTTCTAACTAAATAGTTAAAGCTTACAAATGCCAATATGAACATTGTCCTTTACAAAAAAAAATTCACAAATGTCAAGTGGTTTTTTTAGGATGGAAAAGGCAAATTTGGAAGCGTCACTCATGTAAAACTTGAAACTGCTCCCAGGGTACAAGGAACTTTCCTTATCAGGAAGGAGTTGAACATGTAGACATAAAAAGGATCTGCTTTGTAACTAGACAACTGATGTTTTTGTAACAGCACCATCTAGTGATAGACCAAAACACTGGGAATTAATTCTTTTTTTTTCTTGCCATCAATTCTGTCATTTTTACCAGCAGTCAGGTGGAAAGGATTATGTATAAAGCTTTAAATTTTGAAAGCATTTACATTTCCAACTTGATTTCTTTTCTTATTTCACTGTTTGGAGACTGAAACTAATCACTTACCTGTCACAACCCTATAAAATTAATAGTATTATTTACTCAAAGATTGCATTTAGAGTGGGTGTAAGTGGAAGCCTTACCCATCGCTCTCAGTAGCATAGACTACAGGTAGCTTATTCTCCCCCTCAATTCCCAGCTCCAGCTGTGCAGTTTCAAGGTTTCGTTCAAAAGTGTCCACACTGCCAATATTGAACCAGACATATTGCTACAAATAGGAACAGAACATTCTACTGTTATGCATGGAAGACACTCTGATAACTAGCTGGTCTATAAAAGCACTTCAGTGTCTTAAGTCAAAATCTTATCTCCCTTCAGCTCCTCCAAGGGCTGATCTATAATGTTGTACTTGATTAAAATATGGGAACTAGAAATAAATGTTCAACTACACAATGATAAGCCACCCTGGAAGGTGGTTTTAAAAGAGGATTGAATAAAACCAAAACTGTATGTAGCTGTGCGAGAGAAAAAATAACACCCTTTCCTAACAAAAGCAATCTGTGATCAGTGAGTTTTTGCGGCATGGCAAAGCGCACTTTTCATTACCAGATTGTAACCATTCAGGTGAATGGTTACAATCTGGTATTACCAAATTAAATTCTGAGGTCACTGGGGTTAACACCTGTTTTCAAAAGTCAAAAAGGTGTGATGAAAACAGTGATTCCAAAACAAAAAGAATACACTGGTTAGGATAATTGTGATATTTTGGACCCGTACCAAGTTGCTCTTTAAAGGGAAAGGGGGACAAATCTAAACTAAACTCCGGTCAGACTGTAAAGTTATTTCTACCATTTATTTGCTAGGTTCCAATATTTCTGCAAGGGAAAAGCAAGGTGTCCTAATACTGTAAAGATACAGCACATCAGTCAGCAAAACTTGCCACAGAGTCCCCTATGCAAATAATAAGATAGAAAAAAGTTCAAACTTAAATCATACAGTGCCTATAGAAAGTCTACACCCCCTTTAAAAATGTTCACCTTTTGTTGCCTTATAGCCTTGAATTAAATTGCACTATATATATATTCCAGCCTTGCTGAAGCACCCCCAGATGAGTCCAATTGTCAGCTTTGCCCAACACCTGGTCGTCTAATGGTTAGACAGAGACCTGGAGAGGCCTACAAGCCACAGTGTCTTGCACCCACTGTGAAATGTGGTGGAGGTTCAGTGATGATCTCGGGGTGCTTCATCAAGGTTGGAATCGGGCAGCTTTGGCATGAATCAAGCCAAGTACAAGGTTGTCCTGGAAGAAAACTTGCTTCCTTCTGCTCTGACAATGTTCCCCAACTCTGAGGATTGGTTTTTCCAGCAGGACAATGCTCCATGCCACACAGCCAGGTCAATCAAGGTGTGGATGGAGGACCACCAGATCAAGACCCTGTCATGGCCAGCCCAATCTCCAGACCTGAACCCCATTGAAAACCTCTGGAATGTGATCAAGAGGAAGATGGATGGTCACAAGCCATCAAACAAAGCCGAGCTGCTTGAACTTTTGCGCCAGGAGTGGGATAAAGTCACCCAACATCAATGTGAATGACTGGTGGAGAGCATGCCAAGGCACATGAAAGCTGTGCTTGAAAATCAGGGTTATTCCACCAAATATTGATTTCTGAACTCTTCCTAAGTTAAAACATTAGTATTGTGTTGTTTAAAAATGAATATGAACTTATTTTCTTTGCATTATTCAAGGTCTGACAACACTGCATCTTTTTGGTTATTTTGACCAGTTGTCATTTTCTGCGAATAAATGCTCTAAATGACTATATTTTTATTTGGAATTTGGGAGAAATGTTGTCAGTAGTTTATAGAATAAAACAAAAATGTTCATTTTACTCAAACACATACCTATAAATAGTAAAACCAGAGAAACTGATAATTTTGCAGTGGTCTCTTAATTTTTTCAATAGCTGTATGTATGTATGTATATATACACACACACACATATATATATATATATATATATATATATATATATATATATATATATATATATATATATATATATATATATACACACACACACACACACACACAGACACACACACCTTAATATATACACATATATTAAGATGTAAAATATATACACATCTTACCGCACAACTTCCAAGTAAAAAACATATTCTAGAAACTTGTAGAATAGTAATTAAAAATAAAAACTGAAATAGCTTGGTTGGATAAGTGTCCACCCCCCTTATAATAGCAATCCTAAATTAGCTCAGGTGTAACCAATCGCCTTCAAAATCACACACCAAGTTAAGTGGCTTCCACCTGTGATAAACTGTAGTGATTCACATGATTTCAGGATAAATTCAGCAGTACTCCTGTAGATTCCCTCTGCTAGGTAGTGCATTTCAAAGCAAAGACTCAACCAAGAGCACCAAGGCGATTTCAAAACAACTCCGGGACAAAGATGTTGGAAGGCACAGATCAGGGGATGGGTATAAAAAATATCAAAGGCCTTGAATATCCCTTGGAGCATGGTCAAGACGATTACTAAGAAGTGGAAGGTGTATGGCACCACCAAGACCCTGCCTAGATAAGTCCGTCCCTCCAAACTGGATGACCGTGCAAGGAGACTGATCAGAGAGGTTACCAAGAGGCCAATGGCAACTTTGCAAGAGCTACAGGCTTTTATGGCCAAGACTGTTCAAAGTGTGCACGTGACAACAATATCCCAAGCACGCCACAAATCTGGCCTGTATGGTTAGGTAGCAAGAAGGAAGCCATTTCTCAAGAAAGCCCACACTGAATCCTGTTTGAAGTATGCAAAGAGATTCTGTAGCCATGTGGCAAAACGTTTTGTGGTCTGACGAAACTAAAATGGAACTTTTTGGCCTAAATGCAAAGCGTTATGTTTGGCGCAAACCTAACACAGCACATCACCCAAAGAACACCATCCCTACTGTGAAGCATGGTGGTGGCAGCATCATGTTATGGGGATGTTTCTCATTGGCAGGGACTGGGGCACTTATCAGGATAGAAGGGAAAATGAATGGAGCAAAGTACAGAGAAGTCCTTGAGGAAAACCTGCTGCCCTCTGCAAGAAAGCTGAAACTGGGATGGAAGTTCACCTTTCAGCATGACAACGACCTAAAGCACACAGCCAAAGCTACACTGGAGTGGCTAAGGAACAAAAAGGTAAATGCTGTCCATCAACGCTCCCCAAGGATCTTGACAAAGCTTGAACAGTTTTGTAAAGAAGAATGGTCAAATATTGCCAAATGCTGGTGTGCAAAGTTGGTAGAGACTTATCCCAACAGACTTACAGCTGTAATTGCTGCCAAAGGTGCTTCTACCAAGTATTAACTCAGGTGGGGTGGAGACTTATCCAATTATGATCTTTCAATTTTGTATTTTTAATATATAATTTTTTTCCCCTTAACAGTGTGGAGTATGGTGTGTAGATAAATGAAAAAAATCCTTTTAAATACACGAAACTCTTGAGGCACTAACACAACAAAATACAAAAAAAGTTCAAGGGCGTGTAGACTTTCTATAGGCACTGTACATACCAGAGGTGGCCAAACCGCAGCTCATGAGCCGAATGCAGCTCTTTTGCAGTGCGGCTCCTGGTGAAATGCTGGGTGAAGCACACTTTGCGGCTCAAATGGAACGAAGAAAAAATCATAAACAAAAATGAAGAGACAAAGTATAAATAAACATAACAAGTTATTTGTGTTCTCTATTTTCATCCTTGTTAATGAGTTTCTTCTCTCTTCTTCTTTCTCTTGTTTATTTGAGCCTGCACTGCAAGGATTCATCACTTGTTGACTTTCAACACCGCTCGCTGGCACATGGGTATTTCAAAGACCAGAAAAATTTCACAATTTTGAATCAAGTACTCGTTCGTTTTGTGGACAGTGGCATTAAGCAAACCCTCCACAAGCAATAAACAAAAGTATGACGCTTTAAACCAGACTGGGAGGAAGAGTTTACTTTCACTGAAAACAGTGGTAAACCTGTCTCATCTGCAACAAATCTCTTACACACTGTAGCCTGTAGCCTACTACAAGGCGAGCAACCTCAAATGTCATTACGAAAGAAATCACAGCACATTTTCACATGACTATCCTCCTGGATCAGACTGAAGGCAGATGACTATCCTTCTGGATCAGACTGAAGGCAGATGCTGCATTTGGCATTCAGTAAAAAGCTGATTTAACTACTCAAGCGAGTTTTGTATGGACAGAAAACAGAAATAATGGAAAAACACCAGTGCTACATTTAAAGTTGAATACACTGTACAATACAAATTGAACAAACTGTGTAGACAATGTTCTATCTCTTATTCTTGTGTAGTTTGCTGCCATCAAGAGAGTCTACCAACTGTACTGCACAACAATGCTAGTATTTAAAATGTCTTGCTCTCACAAACATTTCATGTTTTACAGTACGTGTCTTGTGTCTCCTAGTATATAAGAACATAAGAAAGTTTAAAAACAAGAGGAGGCCATTCGGCCCATCTTGCTCATTTGGTTGTTAGTAGCTTATTGATCCCAGAATCCCATCAAGCAGCTTCTTTAAGGATCCCAGGGTGTCAGCTTCAACAACATTACTGGGGAGTTGATTCCAGACCCTCACAATTCTCTGTGTAAAAAAGTGCCTCCTATTTTCTGTTCTGAATGTCCCTTTGTCTAATCTCCATTTGTGACCCCTGGTCCTTGTTTCTTTTTTCAGGCTCAAAAAGTCCCTTGGGTCGACATTGTCAATACCTTTTAGAATTTTGAACGCTTGAATTAGGTCGCCACGTAGTCTTCTTTGTTCAAGACTGAACAGATTCAATTATTTTAGCCTGTCTGCATATGACATGCCTTTTAAGCCCGGAATAATTCTGGTCGCTCTTCTTTGCACTCTTTCTAGCGCAGCAATATCTTTTTTATAGCGAGGTGACCAGAACTGCACACAATATTCAAGATGAGGTCTTACTAGTGCATTGTACAGTTTTAACATTACTTCCCTTGATTTAAATTCAACACTTTTCACAATGTATCCGAGCATCTTGTTAGCCTTTTTAATAGCTTCCCCACATTGTCTAGATGAAGACATTTCTGAGTCAACAAAAACTCCTAGGTCTTTTTCATAGATTCCTTCTCCAATTTCAGTATCTCCCATATGATATTTATAATGTACATTTTTATTTCCTGTGTGCAGTACCTTACACTTTTCTCTATTAAATGTCATTTGCCATGTGTCTGCCCAGTTCTGAATCTTGTCTAGATCATTTTGAATGACCTTTGCTGCTGCAACAGTGTTTGCCACTCCTCCTACTTTTGTGTCGTCTGCAAATTTAACAAGTTTGCTTACTATACCAGAATCTAAATCATTAATGTAGATTAGGAATAGCAGAAGACCTAATACTGATCCCTGTGGTACACCACTGGTTACCACACTCCATTCTGAGGTTTTTCCTCTAATCAGTACTTTCTGTTTTCTACATGTTAACCACTCCCTAATCCATGTACATGTGTTTCCTTGAATCCCAACTGCGTTCAGTTTGAGAATTAATCTTTTGTGCGGGACTTTGTCAAAAGCTTTCTGGAAATCTAAATAAACCATGTCATATGCTTTGCAATTATCCATTATCGATGTTGCATCCTCAAAAAAATCAAGCAAGTTAGTTAGACACGATCTCCCTTTCCTAAAACCATGTTGACTGTCTCCCAGGACCCTGTTACCATATAGGTAATTTTCCATTTTGGATCTTATTATAGTTTCCATAAGTTTGCATATAATAGAAGTCAGGCTTACTGGTCTGTAGTTACCTGGTTCAGTTTTGTTTCCCTTTTTGTGGATCGGTATTACGTTTGCAATTTTCCAGTCTGTCGGTACCACCCCTGTGTCAAGAGACTGCTGCATGATCTTGGTTAGCGGTTTGTAAATTACTTCTTTCATTTCTTTGAGTACTACTGGGAGGATCTCATCCGGCCCAGGGGATTTGTTTATTTTAAGAGCTCCTAGTCCCTTTAACACTTCTGCCTCAGTTATGCTAAAGTTATTTAAAACTGGATAGGAACTGGATGACATGTGGGGCATGTTGTCAGTATCTTCCTTTGTAAAAACTTGTGAAAAGTAATCATTTAATATATTTGCTATTTTTTTTTCTTCATCTACGATTTTGCCATTTGTATCTCTTAAACATTTACTCTCCTCTTTGAATGTTCTCTTGCTGTTGTAATATTGGAAAAACATTTTGGAATTGGTTTTAGCTCCCTTAGCAATGTTCATTTCTATTTCTCTCTTGGCCTTTCTAACTTCCTTTTTGACTTGCGTTTGCAGTTCCGTGTACTCTTTCTGCGTACTTTCTTTTTGGTCCTTTTTTAATGCTCTATAAAGTGCCTTTTTTCGCTGAATATTTTTTAATTGATCTATTAAACCATTTTGGCAATTTAGTTTTACATTTAGATTTGTCTACTTTAGGGATGTAATTGTTTTGCGCCTCTAGTACTACATTTTTGAAGAACAACCATCCTTCTTCTGTGGGTGTTTTCTCTATTTTACTCCAGTCTACTTCTGTTAGTCTCTGTTTCATACCTTCATAGTTTGCTTTTCTGAAATTGTAAACCTTAGCTTTAGTCATTACTTTTGGGGTTTTAAAAAACACTTCAAATGAGACCATGTTGTGGTCTGAGTTTGCCAGTGGTTCTCTGACCTCTGTTTTAGTTATTCTGTCTTCGTTATTTGAAAAGACTAAATCAAGGCATGCCTCCCCTCTAGTCGGTGCCTTGACTAATTGTGTTAGGAAGCAGTCATTTGTCATTTCCACCATTTCAATTTCATCCTTTGTACTACCCACCGGGTTTTCCCATTTTATATGGGGGAAGTTGAAATCCCCCATTAGTATGGCTTCTCCTTTGCTACATGCATTTCTAATGTCATTGTATAACAGATTATTTTGCTCACCGTCTGAATCTGGCGGTCTATAGCATGCTCCTATTATTATGCCATTTTAATTTTTGTCCGTTATTCTGACCCATATTGATTCGGCTTTATTTTCTTTGTCCAGAGCGCTACCCCTTCTCCTCTTCTGTCCTGCCTGTCTTTCCTATACAGTGTATACCCACAAATATTATATTCGTCCCCATCACTCTCAGACAACCAAGTTCCTGACCATATGGAAATTTTGATATGCAGCTCGTAGGGTTAGGAAGTTTGCCCACCCCTGATATATACTTTTCAAATATTTACAAAACTTACCCCATCGACAGGCAATTTTCCAGGTGTAAATATTACTCTCACATATCGCTTGTTTACCACTTCTAATCTGTCTACCTGCAAGAATAAAAAATGTATTTTTATCAGTTTAACAATGTTCTGCTGCCAACTGTGCAGACTTAATACGTGCAGTCCTCATCCTCTCCAATACCAGAGAGGTTTGCTGCTGCAAAGCAAGTGATTGCCACGACCAGAATTTCATTCAATTAGGGATTATTTCTATAAAAAGAACCCTAAGTACCCATGCAGAACAACTCAGAGAAAGGCAAGACAAATTTGAAAAACACATAAAGTAGAATCTAAAACATTTCATCAGGAGCTTGTTCTAGGTTTGGGAGTGTGAGTGACTAACAGTGACATTGATAACTGACGGCTTTGATATCAGAACTATGATACTATGCATGGTTCAGGTTGTAGTTGGGTACAGTCCACAAATGATATATATAAAAATACATACATGCTGTTTAAATTGAAGATGCAGATTTAATGGCAAGAAACTAAATGCATGCAAAGAATGTAAGGGTGAAATTACTTACAAATCCCTTGGAGAGATAATTATTCAAAAAGTCCTTCCATGTAACTTCTCTCCCCGAGTTCCAGAAGAAGTAATACGAGACTGCAGCCCAGAACGCTACACTTCCCATGAAGTACAAACGAAACTCCTTGTCGTCCCAAGGAATGTCTCCCTATAACAGAGAACAATGTTTAAAAACGGACGGAAAAGTTAAAAATAAAAAAGGCAGATTAAGAATAGCAGCGTTTCCAGCTATACACATACCCATCGATACTTTAAAAGTGGTGCTGTTCCAAGAAAAAAATATTTTATGAATCATTCACAACTGATTCATCAGAAGTTTCTAAAGCACATAGGGCTAGATTATCAAACCTGTTTACTCCAAGTAGCCATTAGCACATTTCTTTAAAATGTGAAAAAATAAATAAATAGAAAGAAAGAAAGAAAGAAAGAAAGAAAGAAAGAAAGAAAGAAAGAAAGAAAGAATGTCGAAAATGACAGGGCAGCAGTACTTAGAAATACTATGGTTTTCAAAAGGCACAATTTTTTATTGCGATATTTGAGGGAGGCGAATATTGTAGTTTATTTCTGCGGCTACAACTTGATCAGGATGGCGAAGTCCTATAACTTTACTTCTAAACTGAAAGCTGTTGAGCTTGCAGATCAGAAAGGGAAAAAAATGTAAATGTTTCATTATTGAGAGCGGCGTTTATTCGAGGGCGGCATCTATTACAAATCTGATATCTGAATGTGGCTCTTATTCAAGGGTGGTGGTAATTCAGAGTAATATGGTACTTCATTCAAGCCCCTGAATAAAAAAAAAGTCTTACTTTTTATTTCTGGTTTGGTAACTTTATTGGTGTATTTCTCATTGCTGAAAAAACTGTGCTAAATTTGAGTAAACAGCTTTGAGAATTTAGCCCATAACCTTTATTCTAACTAGTTCTACAATTCTACAATTAAACTGTATATAACCAAGGCTGTTGTAAAACCAGACCAAGGTGAAAGCCTCAAACCTTTTGAAGATTCACTACGGCCCTCAGTTTAGTACTAATGGTTAAACACAAAATCTAACACAGTAATTTAAAGTCTGCTTTTACACTGAGCAAAAGAAACTGAAAATGTGCAAGTAAAATCTGAAAATCCCATGGCTGCAATTTATGCAAATGCATGTGATCATGTGACGTGACATGACTTGTGACTCACTAGACTAATATAAGCTGTGTGAGAGTTGTGGGCAACTATTCATCTACAATTAATGGAAAGTAGATGAATCTAAAGAGACTTCACATGGGTGAGGATTATGGGTAGCTGTGCAACTGGCCTGTCCCTCAACACAGCTGCTGCATTGGAAACCATTGTAAAGCTGGCCTGAATTTCTGAAACACCACAGACCAGTTTCACATTGTGCAGGATACATTCCATTTGCTTAACACACCTTCTGCAACCTGGCCCACCATGTGGATTTGTCCTTCCTGCTACCTCTCTTGCCTCCTCCACCTCCTCCTGCTTCACTACCTCCCCCACTATTATCAGAGGAACGCTGGTCATTTGCAGGCTTGGCCTCTAAAAGAAACACATGGGCAGCTACGGTTACATTAATGACCAATAAAAGTTGACGTCACTACCTCAATAAAATTCCTTTCTATTTGTTTATCCCCTTAAAGTTCAGCCTTCTTCCCTCCATTACATAAAACCACCTAGCAATCCTTAATTCTAGGCAGTTATATGTTTTGTAAGATTTGTTTTTAAATGTATTCACACCTCACTTGCCTTTCTTTCACTGTATTATTTATCATTGCTGTTCTAAGGATATAAGGTCAATAGATACAGTAGCTGCCTGCTGAATGTGCTTATCACAGCATGGAGCAATACAAGTACTGAAAGTAAAATCGTATAAGCTGCCAGGGCTTCAGTTTTTGACATAAATCATTTTTTAAAACACACCAAGTTCGAATCCCCCTGTGTCACTGCCGACTGTGACCGGGGACTCCTAGATGGCGGTGCATAATTGACCGACCGCAACCCGCCCTTCCTTCGATCACTTTACGAAGCTCAGAGAGAACTTGAGGAAGTAGTCTACATTGAACCTGGTAATTCTGTGGTTTGAGAAACTTAAATGACATTGTTTTCAACAGTTTTGGCATCCTCCAGTGGAAACGTTGTTGTTGTTAAAACTCTGGCATTGAGTTTAAAGTCTGGTGTGATATAATGAAAAGCCATCGACATAGAATTTGATGTTCAGTGTTAACGTTGCTGTTTTTAGCTAGGTTTATCCAAACATGAAGCTATATGTCTGTGTCTGAGACTGCCATGTAAAATGTTCATCTTACTGGATGCTTCGCTGAGAGTATTTGTTTTCTTTTTCATTTGCGTTTTGAATCAAAACATGCTTTCTGTATTTCAATAGCATGTTTGATATTATTTATGGCAATATTGGGGTCGGGTATGAAAAAAATTAAAAGGTCTCGGCCTCGGGTCGGGTTCGAATTGGCCGTGGTCAGGTTTTATTTTTACACCCGAGCCGACCTTAAATCAGTTTGTAAGTAAATAACCTTTAGCAATTAAACAGTTAAGGTTATGATTACAACTCAAATATCTTGCTGACCAGAAATTATTTTCCGGTACAATGCACGATGAGGATCAGAATAATATCTCTAATAACATTTCTTCTGTTGCTTTATGCAAATATTTAGAGGTAAAAAAAAACCACATACTGCACCTTTAGCTTCACTATTAGTTCCCTTTGACTCAGTAGTTTTTTTGCCATTTTTGCTGTTGGGAAAATACTTCTCAAATCCTGTTTAAAAAAAAAAGAAATTGTTTATATATATATATATATATATATATATATATATATATATATATATATATATATAAAAAACTTGTTTCGAGAACAGTAGCCTTATATATATATATACACACAACCACACACACACACTTGAAGCAAGGGCAATGGCAAAAAAAAGGAATATATATATACACACACACACACACACACACACACATATATATATATATATATATATATATATATATATATATATATATATATATATATATATATATCGCAATATATATAGTTAAATTTGTTAGTCTTCCTTCACAGAGGCATTCTCATATAGACCAATATAAAAAGTTTAACATACCTTTGGGGGGCCGTGAGCAGAGCCTTCTATATGTACCAATCACATTAGCCAGCACAGTACTTCTGTCCACTGCGACGTGACTGTTTGCTTGTTTAGACAGCTTGGGAAAATACACAATTACAGGAGAATTTTAACATTTGTTATTTAGAAAATATGAACTTTTCACAAACAATATTTCATACCTCTTGCTATGGAGATAGACTACTTTAACAGCCCACACTTGCTTGCCTAAGCCTTTTGTAGCCCCTGAAACACAGGGTTAATAATAGGGTGTCAATGACACTGAAAGGGTGAATTCATGTCAAATACGGCAACACAAACTTTAGCTGGCTTACCACAGATTTATGTTAAACAATTAAATGGTCTATCTAAAATTAAAATAAAACCATCAACACATACCATTTAAATAAATATATAAATAACTTAACCCTCCTGCCAGCATAGAAATGTTGAGGTCATTGCTTTAAATAAATCAATTTCAATTCTTCATTAATTATTGAAATCAACTGAATTATCCAATTTTGATGCCCCCTCACTTCCCCTAGTGGGCAAACTGGAATCGAAACTTAATTTGGGTATTTCTATACTCTTTGGCCACAGCTGTACAATTGATTAAAACAAGTTACCATATTTTCTGGATTTGAAGTTAACTAAATATTGCACTTTTGGGACACTGGAAGGACCCTTTGGCAGCATTTCCTGGTGGACATGTGGTGTACATTCACCCAAAGATTTTGATTCACTGATGCTTGCCTGTGCACCGGTGTAACATTTTATAGTAATACCTTGGGACTTTAGTACAGGGTTGACGTTTGCGCTTCATAAATCGATATTATGCAATGTGAACTTTTCAAGAGCAGTCGCATATATATATATATATATATATATATATATATATATATATATATATATATATATATATGTATAATGTAATGTTATTTAAGAAAAGCGACTAAATAAACGCAAAACCTAATTAACCAAAATAATTACTAGACCAAACATTAAATTGCTAAATAGTTTACGAAACACTTGTGATGGTGCTCCGTTTAAAGTCAAAGGCCTGTGTCGCATGTTTACTTTTTACTTCAAATCAAACGCGTTTTTAAAAAAAAAAGAAGGATGCAAACAAGGTAACTTAAAATCACGTTTCTGAACCCGTTTTTACAATTACAAACAACAAACGCTCCAGTATGTCAATACAGAGGTTGTGTAACTTACCAGCTTTATGCTGTTATTAGGGGACAAAAAGCTCTTAAATAAACCCCTACAGCCCCTTGACAACATAAGGTAACGATGTGCCATCGTGGAATTTAATAGTGTTCATATGTAATTTAATTCTTAACAAAAACAGACACGTATTAAAAAACAATTTTTATGTAGTTAAGAGCAGCACTGGCAGCACATTCTGAATGTCACTTTGCGTCATCACGTTCGTCCAACAATAGTCTGACGTTATGACGTTCTAAAATCCAGCTCAATTGAGGTCCAGCCCACTGTGAGACCAGTATTGACAGGTCCGCGGTTTTCCCGCGGAATTGGGCTACTTTAAAAAGACAGCCGCGGGAAATATTTAGGAGTCGCTGGTTGCTACTTTCTGGGCTATTTTCAAGAGGTCTCGTGGTTTTTTGGGCTAGTTTACTTTTGACCTATATATATATATATATGAATGAGAATAACTTTATTAAAAATGAATAAACTCTTGCAGCCTACCCGCTGCAGTGCACACAAACAATGTAAAACTGCGTTTCCCTATAAAATAACATGTTGTGCATGACCAGGCGAGTGGACAGGAGTGACGAACGATTGTGTTAATTGACAGTGAAAAGCGGCCATTTTAAGAAATGGTAGAAATATCGAAACCGTTAAAAAGCAGGGAAAGTAAAGAAGTTTAAGAAAAGTAAAGAACCAGAGATGCCACTGGGTAAGTGGGCTAAATACCGAAAAAATACTGCAAAGACTGGGAGAAAGAAGAAAAGTTAAAAGAGTAGCAGTGTACGTGGCGATGACTCAAAAGCAGCGTGTAGGTACTGTAAATGTGAAGTCCAAGCACATCACAGCGATCTGTTAGCTCACTACGACAGAGAAACACGCTAGAAACGCGGCTCCATTTTCAAATGCAAGAAGCTTATTTGAAGCTGGCAGCCCATATTGCTTGCCATTCCAACATCCTCGCCGTAGGGATGCATAGTCAGGGAAGTTGCACAGAAGGATATTAGTCTTCACAGAACAAAATGCTCAGCATTTATAAAATCTGTCAACGGGCCCGTTAATCATCAGGAGATGCCTGAAGACATCGGGAAAGAGCCATCCTCTCTAATTGTAGACGAAAGCACAGAGATCAGTGCAAACAAGCAACTCTGTGTGGTGTTAAGGTACTTCAGCAGAAAACTTGAACGTATCGTGACATCGTTTGCCGGGACTGTTTGCTTGCCGGCCGGTGATTCTCACAGCATTGCAACAGCCTTATTCAAAATCTTAAAGGAAAACCAGTTGGAAGTGGAAAGATGCATTGGTCTGGCAACAGACGGTTGCAGTACAATGTGTGGGAAAAATAATTCGGTACTAACAAAGTTAAGGGAGGTGAATCCAAAAATTGTGTACATTTTAAGTGCGTTTGTCATTCACTGCAGCTCTGTGCATCTAAAGCAATGGACGTACTTCCTGGAAACATTGAGTACATTGTATCACAGACGTACTCGTGGTTTTCCCACAGCAAATAGCCAATGTGTTGATCGAGTACTTTCTCAGTAGGAATAACTAAAGTTGCACTTTCAGCTTACAAAGGACACTGAAAGGAACTATAATGCTGAACTACTGTACCAGATGTATTCAGACTGCGTAAACAGAATGTATCTGTTTTCTTCAGCCCGTTGTCAGTGAGGTCAACAGAATAAACAAGCTGTTTC